>NC_056747.1:595682170-595852170 GCF_019279795.1 Protopterus annectens
CAATCTTCGTTCCTTCAGGAATGGTTTAAGTGGAACAACACCATTAAGCCCTGGGAAAAAATCAGCCCTCAAGTCCATTATCCATTTAAATTCTTCCAGATTGTGGACAGGTGTTTATGCATGCTTTCATTTCTTTCAGAGATGTGAACATGACATCATTTAAGTTTGGAGTTATAGTGTATTCTGCTATTAATGGGTGAGTTTTGTGTCTATCTTGTTCATAGTATGAATTCTAAGTGTTCATCAGACTTTTATGCAATGACAATAGTTATTTGTTTGTTGTATATCAGGCTGTGACTGTTGCTTCTTTAATATTATGGTTGTGAACCTGATATGTTAACATTACTAGCTCTGAGTTTTAACAGATTTACAAGCTGTGTAATAGCTATGACAGCAGTCTTTTATTTATTTACTATAAGTTTTAGCATACTATGCTGATTGTCTTTAACAAAATGTAGTTTTGTTCTAAGCTTGGAAATAAGGGGTGGCCAGTGAATTTGTTTTGACAGTAAACTGAAAATATTTAAAACATGTCAGCACATGTGAATGGAACTAACCATGGTTGACCACAAGCCTATTCTGCCTTCTGTTGTAGGGAACAATATTTTCTCTCACATTGTAGTTATGCTGAAAGAAAAGTAATGCAACATAGAACTGTGACAGCTGTATGGAAAGATGTTTGGACAACTGGAACATATTCCTGTCCCATACATATGTCCTCTTAGCTGTGTGACAGAATTCAAATGCGTGTCCATTGCACATATGCTTCTACTTGTAAACGTTAAATGTCACAGTTATACATGGCACACACCAGCTAGTGTTTGTGTGCACTGTTAGATGGTGCAACATAACCCTACTACATTGCAGGTCCATGTAGACAACCAATGACAGTGTTCATAGTATGTGAAGTAGCAGCACTACCTCGTGCTGACATTGCGAGATGTACAATGCAAATGCATATTTTCTAAGCTGACATTCACAAATACTTTTTAGCGTCAATAACAGTTCCACATATGTAACAGAGTGACAGAGAGAGAGAAACAGTGCTATCCCTTTAGTGTACCACATGGACAGTATTGTCCAACTTCCAATAACTCTCAACCTCTTACTCCAAGAAATCAGGACAAAGCTAAAAATAATGGGGAACAAAGGCCCAAAAATAGGGACGGATTTTAAATATTTTTCTCATAAACTTAGAATATTGCTAGAATAAAATGCTTTGTGTTAACATGCATTTTCTGGATGATATGAAGTCTGAATCTCAAATGACTGTCGTTATTTAGTGACTCTAATCCTAAATGATTTGCCAGGAAAAACACAAATTTTGTGAGGAACAGACCAAAAATATGAGGCAAAAATTTGGACATTCTGAGAAAATCTGGACAGTTGAGAGGTATGCTTGACATGTGTGGATATCATTAGGGCTCATGTATTGCAGGTTATCAAAATGATGACTGCACTGTAGTTGGGGAAATATTCTCAGTCTGGTCATACCGAGCATCAGATTTCTTGAAGACATCATAATAGGGGCCCAGAAGTCACATGCTGTGAAGGCTGTGAAGGAGACAAAGCATAATATTGCTCTTAAAGACCGCACAAGGACTCCTGACAGCTTGAACCAACAGAAGCTGCCATTTTTCCAAAAGTGGTGACACTTTTCTGACAGCAAAATGGTATCCCATGACTCACACAATGTGATTTGTGGACCACAGGTAGTACAACACAGAGTTTCATAGTTGCACAATACCTGCACTTTCACAGGTCTCCAGCATGAGCTTGCAGCCATGAGGTTTGAGAGGTGAGTAGAGACAGAAATCTTTGCTTTTAGACATGGCAATAAAATAAAGTAATTCATTGATTTAATGCAGCCTATCCTAATTTACCTGTGAGCATGCAAACAGATATAAACATGCATTGTTTTAGAGGCATCTTGCTGACATTTTGTATGTAAAATAGGATATAGTTCTGAAGCTATATTAGATAACTGAGCAGCAGTAGCAGGAGATGTATCTGCCACTCCTGGACTTGTACACAGTTCTGAGGAGGTACATAGTACTCTTGGGAGTATGTGTGTGGCGAGTTGTTTTTGTCTTCCTGCCTAAGGATATACAGTCTTGCACTGGAATTTGCATTAGAAAAGGCTATAAAAACATGAAGATGTGTGACTGGTGTTTCCCGTTTGTAAATTTTTCTAGCCACAAGGTAGGCCAGAATATCAGGACAGCCTATCGTTGTACATTTCTATCACTCATAGTGAGATTATAGATTTTGGTGCAAAAAAATATCCTTTGCCCATGCACTGATATTCTCACCACTCACTAGGGTAAAACTGTGACATTGACAGTTACGGGGAGCGCATTGCTTGTAGTCAGAGTCACAAGGTGTCCCCTCATATTGGCATCAAGGATAAGTGCCATACTCTGTATATACCTGTTGGCCCAAATAAAGTGATGACCATGTGAGGAGTGCAGATGTAGCTATGTGTGGCATGTACACCTGCTATAAGTATTGCCATAACCATTCCCTACAGCTGTCGTATGGCATACCCCCCAGCTGACCCTTTGATAATAGTACCAAAATCCAGTAGCACCACCAAGGAACGCTCCAGTACACCAATTAGAAGAAAACAAAAGGGCGTAACACCATAGACATAAAACTGGAACTTTAATACAACTAAAACAAGAACAGGATAAGTGCTTTCAGCATGTGCCTTCCCAGATCTGAAAACAATTCCTACATACAACTATTTAAGAACCAGCTAACCAATCTAGTTAAAAGGCAATTAAGCAATTAAAAAATGAGGCAATGAAACATAGCAATACTTACTCCCCATTTGCATAGTGCACTTGTGACAAAAACATGTTTTAAAATAACTTAGATCAAGCTTAGAACAAAACTACATTTTGTTAAAGACAATCAGCATAGCATGCTAAAACTTATAGTAAATAAATAAAACACTGCTGTCATAACCATTACACAGCTTGTAAATCTGTTAAAACTCAGAGCTCGTAATGTTAACATATCAGGTTCACAACCATAATATTAAAGAAGCAACAGTCACAGCCTGATATACAACAAACAAATAACTATTGTCATTGCATAAAAGTCTGATGAACACTCAGAATTCACACTATGAACAAGATAGACACAAAACTCACCCATTAATAGCAGAATACACTATAACTCCAAACTTAAAATATGTCATGTTCACATCTCTGAAAGAAGTGAAAACATGCATAAACACCTATTCTATAGAAAGCGTACAGAAGGAATATTACAAAGCTGACATCTGTAACAAAGACGGATAGGAAGTAAAAAATAAAAAAAAATATATATAATAAGCTTCCTTAATGGCAAAAAGTCAATCTTCATTCCTTCAGGAATGGTTTAAGTGGAACAACACCATTAAGCCCTGGGAAAAAATCAGCCCTTAAGTCCATTATCCATTTAAATTCTTCCAGATTGTGGACAGGTGTTTATGCATGCTTTCATTTCTTTCAGAGATGTGAACATGACATCATTTAAGTCCTTCATTGGGCTGGGGTCAGTGTGGAACCTAAGTGTGTCCTGATGATCATGCCATTGATTGCTTCCATCAGCAGATTTTTTCTTTTATGGCCTACCCCTTGATCCCCCCTCTTGCATTCACCTGTTAAGTCCGAGGGCTAATCTCCTCTGTTGACCATGATTCTCCACAGGAAACACATAGAGAATGCCCCCCTGAATGGGCATGCCCATCCCTCCCTGCCAGAGCCTCAGACTCCCAAGCAGCTAATCAAACTGGGTCACCAGGATCATAATTAGGGCTTTATCTCTCTATACCATGGCACTGGCTTAAGTACTCATTAGCTCTTGATTCCCATCTCCACCTCAGCCACAATCACACATTGGTACCACCCTATCAGAGTAAGAAATTGTCAAACACTTTGAGTAGCCATCACCTTAAGACCTCATGTCTGCTTCATATGGTATGCCCCCCTCATCCATTGTGTGCAGAAAGATATTTTGTTCTGTCCCTGGCCAGATGTGCACATGATAATGACTGTGACCCACTGCATCTTCCCTCAGTTATGGTAAAGGTGGGAATGTGTGATGCACAGTTTGTCTTAACCATGCAGTAACTGGCATATCCTCATATTAACAATGCATGCATTGTGTTTGCTTTGTGTGACAATGTCTTGACACCATGTGCTTTGTCAGGACATGAAAAAATATGGACTTGTCAATGTTGTTTGCTCTGTACTGCTATGCAGTGTGCTGTTCACTGTTTGTAGAGTGATTGTACAGCTGCCAAATAATGCAGTTCCTCTACACCCTCATCAGAAGGTGATGTTGATTCATCTTTCCTGCTGTCTGTTTAAATGCATAGTCTATTTGTACCAGTGTCCGTGGACTCTACACCTTTCACCTCACTAGCATTTTGAGGCATACAACTTGCTAAGAACATCCTCTATCAGGGTCATACTAGAGTTGACCCCCTAAGCACATCGAGGCATCAGAAGAGGGTTTATGCTATGCAAAATTCTGTGTCTTTTGTGTGTGTGTAGGTGTGTGTGTACATGTAAGTTTATGTGCATGGTATTTAGCCATCATTTGTGGGTTCCATATCCATGTCAGCAGGTACCCAGCAGTACTTGCAACATAGTATTACAGTTTGGGGAGGGGGGTTTGCACATTTGCACACACAATAAATGTAGCTATGTGCATTGGCTGGCAGCATCTGCACTTACCAACTAGATGCAGATCTGGAATTTCACTCTACACGAATTCCATGCTGGGTTTTCACACCCTAGATAGCAATTTGTCTTTTTTTGTGGTTTAACTGCAAAGTGGTTTGCCATTTCTTAATTGTAACTATAATAAAATTTACCAATATATGATTGATTTTATAGGTTGATACTAGGCTATCTGCCCTAGGGCATTTATAAGCCTAGCCAGAGTGTGTTTGGCTTTCGCCACCCTTTTAGATTTGTTGACTGTGTCTCTGTATAGTAGGTCACAGAAGGTAGCCCTATTAAGGTTAGTTTACTGTACCTGTGTCTAGCGGGGACACAGAAGAGATCTCAGTGGTAAACTTACGATCTCCCATCCACTCGTCAAGATTTTTCTTGAATAGGGTCAGTGAGGGGCTCTGCCTAACATGGATTGGGATTTTGTTCCAGAGTGAGGGGAGCCTCTGGGATATGAATCTGTCCCTCCAGCATGTCCTATTTATTTCTGTGCTGAGGTTCAAGTCCTTGGAGCATGTGGCTCTAAGGGATTTGGATTTCCTGAGGTGGAGCATGTCCATTAATTCTGGGTTGGACATGGCTTTATACGTCAGACACAGATCGCCTCTGAGTAGACTGTACGCAACTGAGTACAGCTGGAGTTTCTTTAGCCGAACTGCATAGGGCATCTGTTTGAGTCCCTTGATCCTCTTGGTGAGGTACTTTTGGGGTCTTTACAGTTGCTGAAGATGTCGGGTAAGGTACATCCCAAATGGGGCATTGTATTCAATTATGGGCCTGATAAGTGATGAGTAAAGGGGCACAATGACCTCTCTTGATCTAGATGTGAATCCTTTCATGATAAGGTGGGCTATATAGAAGGTCTTTCTAACCACTTTGGCAACGTGATTGTCAAAGGAGAGATTGCTATCTACTTGGGTCTCCAAGTCCCTAATTACTTCTTCCGTACTTAATGGATTACCACCTATGTGGTAATTTGTGGGCACTTTGTTTTTCCCAAAGGGGATGACTATGCACTTTTTGGCATTTAGCTTTAGGCCATGGCTCTGGCACCAGTTTATCCATCTCTGTGAGACCCTTTTGGAGGATGCTTGTGTCAGCTGGAGAGTCACTTTTGGCACCCAGTTTGCAGTCATCCGCGAACTTTGTCAGCCATAGTCCACCCGTGTTAGCCTGTACCTTGGAGAAATATATACCAAACAAGAGAGGTCCCAGGACTGAGCCTTGTGGGCATTTGTTGACTGGGAATGTCCGACTGGGTCATGAACGCATTTTCAGTGGAGGCTCAGGGAGAAAAGTTCCACAAAGTATAAAAATATTTTACAAAGTGAAAAACTTCTTACAAAAGATGATCATCACATATTCTAAGGAAGTGTAGCTTATATAACAGACATATTACAAAGATGAAAACTTTTTACAAATATGAAAACATTTAAAAAAATGAAATACAAAGATCAGTACATTTCATTGGAAGTGTAGCTTGCAGATAATGGGTAGTTTTGTTGACATAGTGGCAGCTGATAATTCTTACAGCAGTAAATATTGCAGTCAAGCAATACAGGAATATAGGTTAATACAGTTGGCTTATCTAGCTCCACCTTTGCAATTATAATGAAAGTGGGTAGAGTTTAAAAAGGGTGTCTACAGGGGTTTTTAGGTAGACTGCAGGTAGATCTTTGGTAAAAAGAGCTTAAGGGAAGTAAAGATTTAGCTATGGCACATTAGTAAGACTAGCAGCTAATTTGCAGAAAGCAGCGGAGGAGCTAGTGGGGAGCTGGGTAGATTGAAACAGGGGATGCTAGGTTGCTTTGGAACAGGGGCAGATGTTTGTATCTTGCAGGTGTTTTTTAGCACGAGTTTGAAATTGTTGTGGTCTGCAATTGTCCTAATGCTGCTTGGAAGGGGGTTCCAGAGTTTTGTTACAGCGTAGGAGTATAGGCACTGATCAGTTTTATTTGGTCTATGTAGGGTTACTAGTTGTTTAGGGCGGCCACGGTGGTGCAGTGGTTAGCATTGCCGCCTCACAGCAAGAGGTTCTCTGGTTCGATCCTCGGCTGGGGTGCCTTCTGTGCGGAGTCTGCATGTCCTCCCTGTGGTCGCGTGGGTTTCCTCCGGGTGCTCCGGTTTCCTCCCACATCCCAAAGACATGCTGTAGGTGGATTGGACACTCTAAATTGGCCTTAGGTGTGCGTGTGAGTGTGCCTTCTGTGGAAGGTTGGGTGCCGGGCTGGCAACTCGACACTGTAAAACTCCACTGCCATTCAATGTGCGGACAGGTGATCCGCTGTGGCGACCCCTAACCGGGATAAAGCCGAAAGAAGAAGAAGAAGAAGAAGAAGGGTTACTAGTTGTTTGTCTACAGATCGAAGATTTTTGATGGGTTTTTGTATGTTTGGAGGAGTGAGTTGGTATTGTACCTTTGTAAGCATTCTATAATCCAGGAGTGAGGAATACTATCAAATGCTTTTCTGCAAAGTATCAATGCCATACTGAGATTCCTGTTTTTTTTACAGGTCTCTATTATGGCTTTATTTAACAAAAAAAAAAAAGATACTTTGTTCCATATGAATCACTTTTATTTCCCCTCTGTTCTATGGCCATGACTTTTTATCTAAATAACTGTATACTCTATCTGCAGCAATTCCTGTATATAACTTGTATGTTGTTGGGAGGCAGATTATTGGTCAATAGCTGTTAGGGGGATCTGCAGGTTCACTTTTAAGTATGAGTATGGTTTTCTCCATTATTAGTGAGTCTGGTGTCATTTCAGGGTGTACATATAAATAGCTTTTCCTCAAGGCTAAATCACAGTACAAAGATGTTAATACCTTTAACCAAAAGTTAGGTACAGCATTTGAACCCAATGTTTTCCAACTCTGAGTTCTTAACATTATAGTTATCTCAGTAAGTATTACTTCATTCCAATCCACATCATCTACTTCAGAGTCTGTTGTTCTTTTATTTCTTTTATTGTACTCATCTGTGTCCTCATAGATATTTCTCCAGAATGCATTAATTTCCTCTATTCTTGCTGGTATCTCAACTATTGCTGTTTCCTTTCCTAACTCCCCTGTAGAATTTCTTTGGGTCATGCCTAAACTGTTTTTTTTGCATCCCTTCTTTATATTTCTCAATGTATCTCCTAAGTTTTCAGTCTGTGCATAAATTTTTAATTGTTAAAGATAGTATAATTCAAATTGTGATCTGTTTTGATATATTTTTGTTTTAACTATTTCAGTTTTCTAGCATTTTTTTAGATTGATGTCTTTTTCTGTATTCTTCCAATAATGATACTTCATTTCTTAACAGTTTCACAAATGTTTCTAGTTGATGCTTTCATGGTTGCAGTCTATTTTCCTTTAGTAATTTATGCTACAAGAAAAGCCTAGAGTTTTCACTGTGTGATTTCTTAAACCTATTACAATAGAGGACTGTGGGATACATCCTGGGTCCTCTCCTGTTTGGTATCTACTTCTCTGAAGTACAGGCTAGCACAGAAGGTCTTTGGCTAACGAAGTTTGCAGATGACTGCAAACTAGGAGACATAATCTAAACTCCTAACGATGTGGACATCCTACAAAAGGGCCTCACTGAGACAGATGCCTGGTGTCAAAGCCATGGCCTGAAGCTCAGTGCCAAAAAGTGCATTGTCATCCCCTTTGGTAAAAACTCAGTACCCATGAACTACCACATAGGTGGTAGTCTACTTAACACCGAAAGTGTGATAAGAGACCTTGGGACACAGTTGGACAGTAGTCTCTCCTTTGATAATCACATCACCACAGTGGTCAGGAAATCTGTCTACGTGGCACACCTCATCACAAAAGGTTTCTCATCCAGAAAAAAAGAGGTCATTGTTCCCCTCTACTCATCACTCATTAGACCAATGATAGAGTATAACGCCCCTTTTGGTATGTACCTCACAAGATATCTACAACAACTGGAAAGGCTACAGAAATACCTCACAAAGAGGATTACTGGCGTCAAACAGATGCCCTACGCAGACCGTCTCAAAAAACTCCATCTTTACTCTGTCGCATATCGCCTACTCAGAGGCGATCTCTGCCTAACATACAAAGCTATGTCAAACCCAGAGCTGTTGGACATGCTCCATTTAAAGAAATCCCAATCCCTCTGAGCTACACACTGTAGGGACCTAAATCTTGTCACCACAATAAACAGAACATGCTGGAGGGATAGATTACTGTCGCAGAAACTTCCCATACTCTGGAACAGACTACCTATCTATGTCAAACATTGCTCCTCATTAGCACTCAAGAAAAATCTTGATGATTGGATGGGAAATAGGAAATTCACCCTGGGGATCACTTCTGTTGCTCTGCTCGACAGGGGCATAGGAAAATAATTTTCTTGGGTGGCAAAAGCCAGGGTACCTTTTTGGCTAGGCTTATATAGGCCCTAGGGCCAGTAGCCTAGTACCTACCTATGAGCCTATATGCAAATAATCATTTAAGGACATCAGGATTTTCAGCTATATGGCTTCTGAATTCCCATCATTTTTCTTAAATCTATTATGGATACATTCAGGCCGATAAAGCCAACATGCAGATTTCAACTGTATGTCCTAATCAGCACAGCATAAGTGGACTGTTTGGCTAACCTTTAGAAACACAAGGGTGTTGTACCCAGCTCATGTTCATAATCATTAATGTGTCTGCAAAATATCCCAACTAACAACTAAATCCAAATGTAAAAAGATCACACAGCCAATCCTATTAATAAAAACTGCAAGAAAAACCTAGCCAAGCTAGAGTTTTCATTGTGTGATTCCTTAAACCTCTTGTAATAGAGGACCATGGAATATGTACAAATGACCCCTTAAGGACATCAGGTGTTTCAGCTGTATGGCATGCATGTCCACAGCTAGTGGGGTTTGGCTTTATGGCCTGACTGTATCTATAAGAGATTTAACAAAAAGTCATGGGCATTCAGAAGCCATATAGCTGAAACACCTGATGTCCTTAAGGTGTCATTTGCATATATCCCATAGTCTTCTATTACAAGAGGTTTAAGGAATCACACAGTGAAAACACTTGACTGGCTAGGTTTTTCTTGTAGTTTTTACTAATTGGATTGGCTGTGTGACCTTTTTACACTTGGATTTGCTAATTTATACTTTCTTGGCAATACCTTGTATGTTATTAGTTTTGTTGCACAATAAAATATCCTGTTAATTTCAGTTATATCATGTGTCTGTCCCTCTCTCTCTCTTTATAGTGCCAGTTACTTTATTAAAATGGCTTATTAATTTTTTAACAATCCATGTCTTAATCACTTTTAGCAGCCTTTGTCTCTCGTGCATATTATATATATTTCTATCAAATCCAACAGGTCTTATTTTAAATTATTTTCTTCCTGATTGAGAGTTTATTTTACTGCTTGTGTGTGTAAGTATCTTGGCTTTGAAATGACTGTGACATTTAATTTTGTGAAACATCTTTACTGCTTTCAACATTTAATTGAACCAATGAATGATTGTATTTACTACTGCACTGCTGTGCTGTTTCTGTCACATCTTCAAGCTGTACCTGTTTTAATAAACCATCATTCTGAAGTCACCTTTGTGTCCTCCATTTCTGTATCAAGCTGCTTACTTGCCACTACGTTAGACTTCTGTGCTACTATTCTATTGTTTTGTAACATCTACCATGTCTGGGTAAGTTTGGTTATACGTACTTCTAAATATTTTTGACTTTGCATTACGATTATTAGTTAAGACTGATTTATTTTCTGCATATAAATTGCACCAAATTAACTCTCACTTTTTCTCTCGGGTCCATTCCTTCTGGACTTTTTCTCTCTTTCAATACTTCATTTTCTGCTTCCTTTTCCAACTCATTCAATGTTTTCTTGTCTACATATTGGTTTGTTTTTATTCAGTCAATTATTAATGACCTTAAATTGGTATCTGTAATGTTAGCCATTTTTCTGTTTCAATGATTTTTATCCTTTGTATTTTTTTCTGTTGCTCTTGCACTGTAGCCTCTTTTTGGGAACTCTGGGTTAGCTGCATATAAGAAACAAAACTTAATTTCTTTTTTGTTCTCAAGTGTCCATTTCTCTGTTTTCAGGCATCTTGTCTGGCTGGTCAGTTTTTTAACTTTTCATTAACTATTATTTTTTGTTGCCACAGTGATTGAATCAGGGCCTAACATAGTAGCCAGTTCTGTTCCATTCCTAGAGGACTTTGTAGCAGTCAGTCTACCAGTCCTGGCCATAGTGCCTTTGCTACGGCTGCCCACTTTTTATCCTGGGGTAAGCTCTTTCTTTTTTCTTGATATATGAAAGTCTATATATTAGTTTCACCTTGGTAGGATTTAGTTAAAAACAGACCCACCACATGATGGTACCCATCAAGGGTTGAGGATGACTTCAATATAAAAAAAACAAATCTCTCTTTTTCCTTTTCAACTGTTTCCTCTATTCATCCAGGCCCAATTAGTCATACAAGTGAAATATGGGCCTGCTATATTAATTAGGGAAACTACTGAGTGCTGTGCAGCCATATTGGTTATTATCTCATACACATCACTCACTTCTGGTGGCTCATGGAGTAATAGCCCTTCCTGTTTACAAACCTTTTTTGATGTGAGGCATTTTTTGCTACATGTGTGCAATCTATGTACTCACTACTTTGTACCTCATGGTGGTGGGTGATGGCATAGAAAACATGCATACCATTAGCTGTTTACTATGGTGTGCCACAAAATCATACATATGTTCCTCCACATGTACAGACATTATGTGAAGAAACTTTGAGTATTCTAGAGATGGCTGCCTGTGAAAATATTCAACATATCACCATATGGTCTCCAAAATGTCCCTGGAACTAGAATAAAAAACAGCTCTACATACTTGATCTTGACAGGTATGTAAAGACCATGATGGATTTCTGTCACTTGTGCATGTGGGTGACACATGCCAGCCAAGGGCCAGGCAATATCCCAGTCAACTGTAAAATGATCAATGATCTGTTGATTGCTGACATTATGGCATGCCAACCACTGGTGCTAATGTTTCTTTTGACACCCCTGCTAAGAATGATTGCATTCTTCTGCTGCTTCAAGCATTTTTGCAGTTTACAACTCTGACATTTTCAGTGTGCTTTGTCCTTTTATAGACGGGTATATGTTACTGAACAATTTCATTCACATACAACTATGAATTGCAACAATGTTCACCTTGCATGCATTTGCATTTCATTAGGACCTTATTTACTTATGCTCTTTCATCTGCATGACATTATATGGTCATTTTCTAGGATGATCTGCTACACGATTGGATTCGTTACACTGGAGATTAACATGGAATTATGAATTGCTGTTGGTCTGTGCGAGTTTGCACATGCAACTTTTCTGTGAATCCTGGGCTGTATGCAACAGGGACATACATTGGTACACAATGATCTATAGTAAAAGTACTGCAATGTATAACCTCTGTTTTACCACTAAATTTTGCTATTTTGCTCAAAATTATAACTGTGTCTGTGGGTACCATGGGTTTGATCACTGCATACATTTCTCACATGCTGCTATTTTTGGTAATTTTCATCCATACTTAAACTGTGGTTGAATGATATTTCAGTCGAACTGCAACAATTTGACTATAATATACTTGTAGGAGTTATCTGCTTACTCTACAGTTGTGTGGCCATGGAGTTAATATATTTAATTTTCAGGGATGTTGGAAGCAGAGCTCTTGATGTTAAAGTAGTGTTTATAGTTCTTTTAGGTGATCACAAATGTAATGCATTTGTTTTTGTCTGTGATCTCGTAAGTATGATTTTTTTAGATGATAGTGATCACTGATGAACTGGTTTGATGCATTCACTGTAGAGTAAAGTTCATTGGCAATTTAAAGAAATACAATCATATCTATCTATATGTATATATGGCTCGACTTCATATAGTCAACTTACCATTTCATTGACTTTCATATCATTGAGAAAAGAATGTCGGAAGTTTAAAAAACATGAACATAGAGAGCATTGTACTTTCCCTCCGAGTAAGTAACCACTTGGCTACCAACAAATAAAATAGAAATGTAAAAAAATTAATCCTGCCAAAGTGGTGGGCTTCACCCCACATCCCTCTGTGTGAGGGGCTGCACTACCTACATCCTCCTAACTAAATATGCCAACTCCGAGATTCCAAAGCAGTGGAGAAAAGGGCAAAGTTCACCATGGTGGCCAAGTGGTTACTTACCCAGAGAGAAAACATGATGTTCTGGGTGTTTGTGTTTTTAAACATTCAACAGTGTCATCTTGATAATAAGTCAACAAAATGGTAAGTTGAATAAATGTAGGGGATGTATATATATATATATATATATATATACACACACACATACACACACACATATAGCTATAGATATATATACAGTGATAGAAAGAAATCTACCTGTCTATCTATATGTGTGTGTGTATGTATTTTTATATATATATATATATATATATATATATATATATATATATGCTGAAACAGGAAGATACCTTATATTAGATATTTTAAATACTGTAAAATGTACTATAATTTATTTTAACATTTGTTTTCCGACTGGGTCAGAGCCCATTTTCAGCAGAGGCCTGGGAACAAATGCTCCAGATGCATGTCTTTGGAATGTTGGGGAAACCCACATGAAGGCAGGGAGGACATGCAGACTCTGCACAGGAGGCACTCCAGCTGAGAATCGAACCGGAGAACCTCTTGCTGTGAGGTGACAACTGTAACTGCTGCACCACTGCACCTCCCTTATATATATAGCTCAGACAGCTCAGATGGCTTAGTTGTAACTTGCTGTGCCTATAGTGTGCAGGTTCCTTGGTTTGAGACTTGCAAGGGCTGGTTATTTAGGGGGAGAGGCTGGCATAATGGTTATAGCTTTCCTTAGAAACACAAGGTGCAGGATTTGATTCTCACATGGGGTGATTGACTAGGCTTAAAATGGCCCATGAGGGCAGTTAGTCTAGTACTAATCTATGATATTTTCTATGATATGTGTACATGTGTGTGTGTATATATATATATATATATATATATATATATATATATATATATATATATATATAAATATAGGTTTTTTTTTTGCAATCCCAGTTATTCATGGGAGGCACACTGAAATGGTAGTTATATTAGGGGTTAGCAGTAGTTTCCAAAGGCAGAAGAAGGTAGTGAAGCACTCAGAACAGAGCAGAAACACTAGTGATGTACAGTACTAAAGTGCAAAAAATATAGATAGAGAAACATACTGTAGCCTGTAATTCTTTCAGAGGAAGAGCTGTTTAACAAAACATCTATTGTAAATAAAGATCTTATACCATACAGGCAACAATACTTTCTTTATTTGGTTTACCATGTTATGCTGACTGAGCCAAGAGCAGTAAGGCTTCTTTTCAGCAGTAGCCTGGCGAAAGCTCTTGAACAGTGAAAAGAAAATGCTTTTAACATAAATTTCAATGTGGCAATCAGAAGAACAAAAGGAATACATTTTTCTTAATGGAAGAATATGTAAACAGATGGGTAGTACATATAGTGCTTTATACAAAAATAAAAACAGAACTGAGCATATATGTGAACAAGAAAAAAGTTAAATCCAAATAAATACATCACTGATCCTAGCTACATTATAATTCAATTTGCAACAGATCTTAGAAGTGCATTGAGTAGCCTTTTACCATAATATGTTATTACAATGCAGTAGACAAAATCTTTTTTATTTTAATATTCTGCTGCACAGGCAAACCGTATTCATGATATAATTAGCTGTAGATTCAAGTAAGTTAGTACAAAAAATGAACTCGGCAACAAAAAAGATTAGGAGCTGTAGACCTTTCAATTGTTGCTATCTTATTAGTGGAATGGGTGATGCACTAAGGAATTGTGTAAGCATATCTAATGGGCAGTGTACTTTTATGCAAAGTAGTTTTAAAATATGCTTCACTATAACAAAAATCTTTGTATTCAGCTGTTGAGCCACAGCAGTTAATGAGACATCAAAACTTTGAGTAAATCATTTAACACGTATAAATTAAAGGCTGATTTGAATGTATTTTATTTATAGGTGGTGCTCAGTCATACTTTCATATTAGGTTAACTGCCTTTCTAGGCCTAGCCAATTATCCTATTTCAGAATCAAACCTTGTGCCTTCAAGGTATACACCTTAACTATTATGCCAATCCCCATGTCAACCATGTTACTGTAAAATAATAGGAAGATTGTTTAAATCAAATTTATTTCCCTTATTTAGCAGACAAAGAAGAGTGCTATACTGGGTGTACGAGTCCTACTTACTTGAAGTCCGTTATTTAACTGGGAAATGCATAATAAGGGTGAAGTGGCAGGTACAATGAACTGTGATTAGAGTGCAAACCCAAACCAACAGGCTACATTTTGTCATCTTGCCTTCTCATTAGAATGCAGAAGTCTAATCCCCTCCTTGGAAAAAATTTTTTCCACAAACTTTCTAAATGCCAAAAGAACTTATTCTTATGAAGCTTATAAGATATATGAAGCTGCTTGTCCTGTATGTTTTAGACTGTTTAATGTACAGTGGCAATATTACAGAATGGGTGGGGCAGTTCGTTTACAAGGAGCACTTCTAATCAATTGATGCTGTTATTGAGGTATGGGTCCAGATTTGCTTCCTGGCACCATGAAAGTTTATATGTAGTAAAGGGGTATCTTGTAGTCTTTATGTATAATTTCAGGGGTCCCTGTTGTCTGTTCTACTTTACTGTCTATCAAGGCACTGTGACATTCTGAGTTTACAAATACAGGTCTGCTTTTTATAAACAAAGAAGACATTACTGATACCTAACCAATTGACCATACTTGCCCTGCCACAAGGTTTGAGCACTGAAATATACATCAAGGAACAGGCTGCTTTAAAGTGCTATTGTGAGATACTGCACCTCACCAGTCTCAGTCTCTGTATATTACAGCACTTGGGCTGCAGAAATGTGGAAGAAAGGGAAATACACTTACTCACTTTTCCTTTAGTCATTACAACCTCAGAGGTAGTATGAGAGAGGGTGTCACTGGGTAGCAGCGGGCACAGCACCCTTAAAAAATATTGTGCAGTTAGATCACATTTAGTTAATTATACTACAGAAGTCTGGTGGCCAGAGGTGAGATCATCCATAGAAGATAGGGAGTGATATATATATATTATCAGATAACCATTTAAAATGTTGGGACCTGCTATTGTGAGACCCAAAACACAGAGACTGAATAGCTAAAAAAATGTTCTTACATATGCCAAGTCTGAGATGGCCATTTCTTAGAATATTCCCTTTAATCAATGGCATGGTGATCTCATAGTTGGTATATACAGGTTTGTGGGTGTTGGGGGCTTGCCTACCACATTGGGAGGTGCAGGGGGGCTTGCCCCCTGCAAAAAAGAAGTTTAAAGGAGAAGAGTGATCTTCAAGATTTGCTGTTTTCGTGTAGTTTCAATCTTTTGTTTTCAGCTTGTCAACACTCAGCATTTCGAGTGCTGACATTTCAGTAGGGGGCCATATTATTTTCATTAGGGCAAAGTAGGCCCAAAATGTTGGTATCTTTTTGCTTTCCACTATAATCTCAAATGACATATTATATGTTTTAATATAGCTTCCATCAGGGTCCAGACATCATAACTTCTAGCTCCATGGCTTCTGAGAACGAAAAAGGGATATCTTGTTGTCTTTCTGTATAGTCTTAGGTGTCCGGTTAGTTGCTCAAGTTTACCTTTATTGCTAGCCTTCCCAGCAGACATAGAAGAGAGTTCTGGGGATTTACGAGTCCATCTTACTAATGTAGTAGTCATATGCATTGCTTAAGATTTCAGAAAAGACAAGAGCCTTCACTTTATACAGGAATAGATAATTTCATCTCCATTTTAACTGGCAAATTCAGTGGAGTTAAAATATATAGAATGCCTGGACTGTGTGGTGTATAAACCCGATGCACAGTGTTTTACAATGACAAGGTTTCAGTAAAATTAATTAATCTTTTATACCAGAAGTGGTACCTTCTGTTTCTTTGAACCAGCTAATTTGGTTGATAGGTAATTACTACGAATGGAGCCCAGGACACCATTGAGAAGCTTGGCCTAATTTCTCAACTACCTGATGGATACAGATGAGGAGTTCCAGGCCTTAGCAACCTTGTACAAATACAGACAATGCCCAGCAGATTTACTAGATTTGTAGACAGACAGGATTATTTTGGTCACTGGATCACAATGACCAATTGGGAACATGGTTGTGTAGAATAGTTTTTAGTGCTAGACAGACAGATGGATGCCGGATAATTTTATAGGTGGTAAGAAGCTGTGTATATGTTAGTTGATTAAGCTGTACTAACCAGTTTAGGCTTTTTAGTGCTATACAGATTCTGATTTCCCAGAGGTGATAACTGTGTTGACTTTAGAGCAATGTCAGACCTAGTTCTGCTCCAAAATCTATCTAGAATATACAGCAAGAGACACTGTTAAATGAAAATGTCATCTAAAGTTGAAAATAAACATTAATAACAGATAAAAATGATGTAGTTATATTATTACAATGTCTGCCATGCTACTGCTCTGCTACCTTACCAGAGCTGTTTATCTTCTTTATTATCAGAAAGAAAAATGAACAGGGAAATTAAATAATAAACTACCACCGTTTAGTAAATAGGTGCAATGTTACAAAAGTTAAACCAGACTTATTCAGAGTCACACAGTAGGCAAATGGAGACTTGACAGAATAACACCCTGGACTACAGGAATTTCATAGCCTTAATCCTCTGCACTAACTTCTAGACCAAGTCAGATTTAATGTCTGCATGTTATCTCAACTATTAGAATTCTCTGTGAAAAACCTTACCAGTCTAAATGCTCATGGCTTACAGGGAAAAATACAAGTGTCCCTGTTGAAGTGATGGAAAGATCCTTTGTAGTATCACCCAGTTGAAAGGTGGTTAAAAATTAAAGTAGGACTCTCAGAATTGCTTCTTGTCTGAAGACATCTCTTTATTCATAAATAGTACTTTACAGGCAGTTGAGCACTCCTTGGATAATGTGTTTATGGCTTTGGAAGCCAAGCATTCTAGAGATTGATCCATTTGTCATCCTGGTGAATGCAGTCCTTTCCCACTTCTCAGTTATTCAGAGTAAAGGGGAAGGGTAGCCATTGACACACACTCTCTCTCACAGCTGAGATAATCCTTTATGAATTCCTGCCATCTGTCTGATGCTATTCCTAATTTCTAAGTTCATAGAAGAAAGAATAATAGTGTTTCTCATAACTGCAGTAGCTTAGAAGGCATGGCTTCAGATAGTGTGAGCCTTTGTGATACCAAAACTTTTTTGTTACAAACTGAGGATCTCTCCATTATTAGGTCAACTGCCCTGACACCATAAAAGGGACCAACTTCCAGCATGATTCTGATGGATTTCTAACTTTGACTCAGTAATTGCTCAAGCCTGTAGGAAGCCTTCCACTTGGCAGTTGTAAGCTTCCATGCAAAATCAGTTCTCAACATAGTTGGAACAGTACTCTTTGCCATTACAGTCAGCTTGCATGTGGACTTGACTTGTCTTAGACATCTGTATGATCTAGTCCTCAGATATTCCAGAGTCAAGGTGTAGATCATAGTCCATCATGACCTTATGAAGGAGAGAATTGTGTCCCAGGATGACTGGGTCCAACAGTTCCTTAAAGGAGTACCTCATCTCCATCTTCCAATGATGAGCCCCTTGCTTTCTGGGGACTGAACTTCATGGATGCCAGGCTTGTATGTCCCCTATGTTGCATCAGTGTACCATAATAGTAATTAAACAGAGCCCTAGACAAGGTGGAATGTTAAATAAGTAAATGGTAAAGGTCACAATCTCATTTTCAGAAAATAATTCACCAAAGCAACAGCACAGGGCCATATGTGACACAGTGAAAGAAATGGCAACAGCTAGATACATTATTAATTAGGTAAATTAAATAGTCTTTCTAAAACAAAGTATTCCCTTTTCTCAGTGGTTTATTAACCTTGAAATTGTAATAGTTAAGTAGCCGGGGATGGGTAGGGTGTCAATGTTTGTGAGCCTGCCCCCCCCCCCCCCGGTAATAAGTGTAGCTGACACTATTTCAGTTATTACACCTAATTAAGTATTATACAGCTGCACTGAATTATTTTCAGTGAAGAGCCCTTTAGGAAACTCAGCTGTATCAAGATAACATGATTCCGTTTTGGACATATGTGGTGATAATCATTTTGGTATGTGCTACTTTTAAACAAGGTAAAATTGGAGGAAACAAAAAAAGAGAGCTTTGCAGTTGCTTGTATTGGAGTTAAGATGCGTTGTTTGTAATGTTGTTCACTGGTTGTGTTTATTCATTTATTTCTCTTAACATATTATATACCATCTTGAAAAATCTTATATAGATTTCTTGTAACACAAATATGTTAAGCAAATCCATTTGAAAAGAAAGCTACTAATAATTTCATGCAACTGTAAGAAAAAACATTTTGCCAGTCATGAAAATACTGATTCTGACTGACAAGGGAGGGGGCAGTGATGAATTTATATTGTGAAAAAAGTGTTCAGGCTTTGTAAGAAAAACTGTATTTTTTTCTGTTGTAGGATTGACAAAAGCACCATTGCAGCTCTGAAAGTCAGGTAAGTAACTGAATATTAATCTGCGTTTGTGTCTTTGAAATAGTATTTGCAGTATACCAGATGGTTATTTTATGAGCTCATTGATGATGATAATTTTAATATGCCTCTTTGTATAAAATTGAACCAATCATATTTTTCCAACCTTTCTGATTAACTACTGTTAGAACAGCCTTGTTGTCTGTAGAATTAGAATCCAATAATTGATGAATGGTAAAATGTTGTGTCTTTCGGCTTTTCCCGGTTAGGAGTCGCCACAGCAGAACTCCAGTCTGCTAATGATTGGCAGTAGATTTTTATGTGCCGAGTTTCCGGCTCTGACGCACGACCTTCAGCGAAGGTACACCCATTCACGCATGTCTCCACACAGAAGACGCTCTAGCTGAGAATCGAACAGGACAACGTCTTAAGTCATATAAATTATAGGACCTTCAAAACTAGTGTAATGAGGCTCACGTCTTTGCTCATTAGCAATTTCTGGCACTACCCTTTGATACCAGCAGATTGACTTTCATGTGTGGTCGTTTAGTTTGTGTTCACATTCTCTTACCCAGGCCTCTTATCTTCCCCACACGTATAGCAGAATGAACATCTATAGTAGTAACAGTATTTCCCACCACCGAGTGGACTTGGAGCATCCAGCTGTTTCCTTTGCTTATTTTGGCTGTGTGGGTTTCAGTGAAGTTTAGTTGTTGCAAGTCTGAATCTAAAGATATACTAGTGCACACACAGAGTTTTTTCTCATTTTGAAAGAACTTTATTTCATAGGTTCACAGGCTGGTACTAGGCTATTCGCTCTAAGGCCTGTACAAGCCTAGCCATAACAATTCCCTGGCTATTTCTTCCCCCAATATTTACTTCCCTGGCCCCCTGTCTACAGGGCGACTAACGTGATCCCAGGGGTAAATTTTCTATCTTCCATCCAGTTGTCAGTGCTCATTTTGAAGAGGACCAAGGAGGTGCTCTGCTTGACATGCATGGGCAGTCTATTCCAGAGTATAGGGAGTTACTGAGTCAGGAACCTATCCCTCCAGCATGTTTTGTTCATTGTGATGACAAGGTTTAGGTCCCTGGAGTGTGTGGCTCTGATGGATTGGGATTTCTTTAAGTGTAGCATGTCCAACAGCTCTGGGTTTGACATGGCCTTGTATGTTGGGTAGAGATCGCCTCTGAGTAGACAAAATGCAGCAGAGTATAGCTGGAGATTTTTTAGTCTGTCAGCTTAGGGCATCTGCTTTAGGCTTGTGATTCTTTTAGTGAGGTGTTTCTGTGGCCTTTCCAGTTGTTGCAGATGTCTTGTGAGGTACATATCAAATGGGGCATTGTATTCTATGATGGGTCTAATGACGGATGAGTACAGTGGGACAATGACCTCCTTTTTTTGGATGAAAAGCTCTTAGTGATGAGGTGTGCCATGTAGAAGGATTTCCTGACTGTTGTGGCTATGTGGTTATCGAAGGTGAGACCACTGTCCACCTGTGTTCCTAAGTCTTTTATCACACTTTCGGTGTTTAGTGTACTGTCACCTATGTGGTAATTCATGGGTACATGTTTTTCCCAAAGGGGATAACTATACATTTTTTGGCATTGAGCTTGAGCCCATGGCTCTGGCACCAAGCATCTGTTTCTATAAGGCCTTCTTGCAGAATATCCACATCATTTGGGGATTCAATAATGACTCCCAGTTTGCAGTCACCTGCAAACATTGTTAGCCAGAGTCCCTTAGTGTTGACCTGTACTTCAGAGTAGTAGATGCCAAACAAGAGCGGTCCCAGGACTGAACCCTGAGGTGCTCCACTTGTCACTTGTCTGGAGCTGGATTTGGAGTTGGTTACTTTTACAGTGTGGGTTCTGTCAGTAAGCCAGCTGGCAACCCATTGAGTAATGTAGGGATTTATACCCAGCTTAGTAAGTTTATCTGTGATTTCAGAGTGAGAGATGGTGTCGAAGGCCATGGTGAGGTCCGATAGGCTGTGCGGACCGCCTTACCCTCGCCCACAGCTCTGGAGACTGATTCAAAGAAGTCAATCAGGTTCAGGAGACATGATCGGCCCTTCACAAACCCAAACTGGGTGGAGTCCAGTGTTTGAAGGTTGCTAATGTCTTTGTTTATAAGTTCCATGATAATACGTTCCATGACCTTCCTTCTCAGGCTTGTCAGACTGATGGGATGGTAGTTCCCATGATCCAAGGTGGATCCCCCCTTGTGGAGTGGGATAACTGTAGCTTTGCGCCACTCAGTGGGCACGAAGCCTGAGGTGAGGCTATGATTAAACATGACAGTTACTCTTTTCTATCAAAATGGAGCACAGAAGAGATGGGTAAAAGAAGGGGGAGCAGCAGAATGGTGAAAAGGTCCAAAAGACAAAGACATATAATAATGCCCCCCCCCCCCCCCCCCACACACACACACACACACACGCACACTATAAGCCATATCAGGTAGTAATTAACCAGAAAACAAAAAAGGAAGGAATAAAGATAACTCACCAGGAGAGCATAAAGTATATTAAGTAAAAAAGCAGCATGAGATATATCAGATATACGAGTCAGTAAGTTTTGGTTTAACCTTTGTAACATTGCACCTATTTACTAAATGGTGGTAGTTTATTATTTAATTTCCCTGTTCATTTTTCTTTCTGATAATAAAGAAGATAAACAGCTCTGGTAAGGTAGCAGAGCAGTAGCATGGCAGACATTGTAATAATATAACTACATCATTTTTATCTGTTATTAATGTTTATTTTCAACTTTAGATGACATTTTCATTTAACAGTGTCTCTTGCTGTATATTCTAGATAGATTTTTGAGCAGAACTAGATCTGACATTGCTCTAAAGTCAACACAGTTATCACCTCTGGGAAATCAGAATCTATATAACACTAAAAATCCTAAACTGGTTAGTACAACTTAATCAACTAACATATACGCAGCTTCTTACCACCTATAAAATTATCCAGCATCCATCTGTCTGTCTAGCACTAAATACTATTCTACATAACCATGTTCCCAGACGGTCATTGTGATCCAGTGACCAAAATACTCCTGTCTGTCTACAAATCTAGTAAATCTGCTGGGCATTGTCTGTACTTGTACAAAGTTGCTAAGGCCTAGAACTCCTCATCTATATCCATCAGGTCAATAGCCTCCCTCCCATCTTTCAAAACCACTCTGAAAGACTTTCTAGCTAAAATCTGGCTCTGTTCTTGCTCAAAAACAGGATAAGCTATATCCCTAAATGTGAACAGGTACCCTTTCATTCCTTGTACCTCCTTACTCTCCCTTCTTCACTTGCTTCCTTACTTCTATCGAGTTCTCTTCCCTGACTTTTTCTCTTGTACCATAAACCTGCTTTTCCCTCACTTCATTTTGCAGTTCATGTTTGTATTAGACTAACATACTTTTAATTTCCTACAACACTGTAAAATTTCTCGAAATATTAAATGATGGTCTTATAACTTGTATCAGTTCTTAAGTAATGTTTTTATACTCTGTTTAATTTATTGTAACTGTTTAAACTGCAGATGTTTTGTTTTATTTTTGAAGATTGTAAAATTATTGTTCTTAAAATGCAAGCTTTTTCCCCAGGTCTCCACTGGAAATAGGCTTCTATCCAGTTGGACTTTCATGGTAATCAAATGTCAACAAATAATAAATTCATGAAAATAGTGATATTTGTAGACACCCTTTGGAGTAGCCTATGTTTTCCAGTCGTTAGAGAATTTTCTTGCCTTGAATCTCTGAAATTTTACTACTTGTACTAAACGCTTTGAGCAAAAGGTTACAAAATGTAACCGTGTAATTAATAATTATATGCATTTACAAGGTGCAGAGCAACAGTAATCTCTTGTTTTCAGCTAGACATACTTTTGAGGGCCATATAGATTCACAGGTTCATAGGTTTATTGTAGGCTAATGACAGCCATGTTCTTTACAAGCCTAGCCTTGCAATCTAGCCCAGTCTTGTTCTACAGTCCCTTGGAGTCCTATATGGTTCTGTATGTTAGTAAAGGGGTAGCTAAGGGTTATGTTGGGGGTATTTTAGTTTGGGACTCATTTACTTAATGTTGACTTCTGTCCATTAGAGACATGGGGGCCAGATGCGGGGTGAATTTGCAAGTTCCCGTCCAATGATCAAAGTTTATTTTAAATAGGGTCAGCAATGAACTCTGCTTCACGGAGATGAGGAGCTTGTTCCATAATGCAGGAATCCTATGAGATACATACTGGCCCCTCCAGCAGATTCTGTTTATGTCGCAGACAAAGTTCAAGTCCTTGGATCTAGTGTTTCTACAGCTGACTGTCTTGCAGATCTGCAAGAGATCCATCAGAGCTGGATCCGAGGATGCCTTATATGCTTGGCGTAGATCACTTTTCACTAACCAGTAGGAGACTGAGTACAGAAATAGGACCTTAAGGTGATCTGTGTAGGACAGGGTATTCATACCTTGGATTCTCCTGGTGAGTAACCTTTGAGGGTATTACAACTGTTACAAGTGCCTGGGTAGGTACATGTCAAAGGGGTCATTGTACTCAATGACGGGCCTGATAAGGCCTGAATAGAGTGGTACTGTAACTTCCTTGAACCTGGATGCCATACCGTTGCTTATGATTTGGGAGACAGAATGATTTTCTTACTACCTTGGCTATGTGTTGGTTGAACTCCAGATTACTGTATGTTCCCAGATTCCTAACTATTGGGTCAACTCGGTGTTTTATCAATGAAGTAATTAGCTTGAGTGGATAATTGTCCAAAGGACACTATAATGCATTTCTTTACATTGAATTTTAATCTGTGGCTTTTGCACCAGTCATTTGTTTGTGCTAGACCCTCTTGTAGGATGTTGGTGGCATGGTAGATCTATGATAGCTCCTGATTTACACTTATCTGTGAGCTTGGTGAGACAGAGGCCTTTGACAGTAGTCTTGACATCTGAGAAGTAGATGCCACACAGTGGTGGACCCACCATGTAGACCTGGAGTACTCCACTTTTGTCTGGTTTCTCGGTGAAGGTGACCTCACCAATCCTTATTTCCTTGGTCCTAGCTGTCAGCCATCTGGTGAACCAGTGAGTTATGTAGGGATAGTTCTGACAGATCTTTCCTTAACAAAGCCAAACTAGGACGGGTCCACTGTCTGTAGGTTGTCAGTGTCCTTGATAATTTCCATGATAATTCTTTCCATGGCTTTGCATATTAAACTTGTCAGACTGATTGGTCTGTAGTTCCTGGGGTCAATTGATGGTCCACCCTTATGATAGGGATAACCATTGCAGCCCTTCATTCACTTGCCACATAACCTGTTTTGTGGCTCTAGTTGAAGAATGCCTCAAGTGGTCATACTAGGTCATGTTTTAGGCTATTAAGGAAGCAACTGTGGATATTGTCAGGGCCCACTGAAGCAGTGTTTTGGCCTTAGAGATCCCCTCCAGGACCTGCTCCCTGTTGGTAGTTGGAGGATTTTACAGGGGAGACTGGGGGGGGTGAAGTTAGAACTAAACTTATCAGCCAGTAGATTTGCTAAGTCACCTTGGTCAGTAAAGGTTGTGCCATATGCCACCAGTTCTGCACACTGCTGAATATTACCTTTAGGGTGCCTGACATAGCTGAAGAAGACCTTGTGATTGTCCTTGGCCTGAGAGGCTATCCTGATCTTGTAATTGACTTTGGACTTTGTTAGACCTTGTAGTTTCTTGTTTAGTTGAATCCATGAGCTTTTGTCTCTTTGAGAGTTGCTCTTTCTGATTCTGGCCATGACTTTTTTCTTTTGTTTTATAGCCTGTTATGGTAAAGGTTCTGCTAATGTGGTTTGTTTTTGGTGTTAGCTCTGGGCTTACTTCTGGTAGATACAGCAGCCTCAATGCAGCCATTTGCATGTTTGCAAGGGTTTCTGTAAATAATTCTGCATAGGTAGCTGTGTACTCCAGGTTTGGGGGAGTCATGAAATTTGACAAACTGTTGCTTAATAGGATGCAGTTTGCTTTTGAATAGTCCCTAACTGTTATGGGTTTAGTTGAGTTTTCTGGGCTGATTTATTTCAAGGGAGACAGCTTTGAGGTCTAAATTCATCAATGAGGATGTGACATGGGGGAGGACTTGAGTGCAATGCTTTCCCATGTTTGTGTCTACTAGGTCCAATATGATTGCTCCTCTGGTTTGACAGTGCACTATCTGGTCCTGGGTGTTTGTGTTAAGATCCAGGAAATGTGCCTATGAGTTAGAGGCACTGTACATTTCTCAGTCTATAGAGAAGTGTTAAAGTCTCCAATGAATTAGATAATTGGTTGGATAGTGAGCACCTCCAGTAGGTCTTTGTAAGAGATGTGAGGTTTGTGGGTCATAGAGGTGACCTGTAGCGCTCCAGAACATGGATGGCAGCCTTGTCTATAGAGACTTATATGTGGATAAACTCCAGGGCATCATTCTGTTTAGCCAACTTAGAGTTGTATTTGCTGCTAATGTACATCAAGGCACCTCCACTTTTCGCCTTTGTCTTTGGAAAATTCAATAACCTTTTGTAAGTAATTGTAGTGGCAATACACTGGTCAAAATCAAGTTTGCTAGATTAACTGTATCTTTGCTGGCAGAGTGAGATAGACAATTTTAGTGTGTTAAGTGCACTGAGCAAAGGATTAGGTGAGTCAAGAAACACAAAGCTGTTATTCACACAGTAAGAGAGAGAGTGGTGTGTGAAAATGTAAATAGAATGTCTTTGTATGCAGCTAATTGCTGTGCATTGTAAGTACAGTGCCCAGCATGTAGTTACAGATTTTAAGTTTTTGTCCACAGAAGGGCATCAAATGTGTACAAACTAGTAATAGACCCCTGGAATCAGAGAGAAATTTATTTAATTTGATATCTTAAAGTATCACATAATTGCATTTATTTGTATTTGTTGACTTAGGTAGTGCATTGCTCAATATTAACATTTATGAGACTCTGCCTTAGAGAACTTGCAGGTTAAATGACATTCTTAGAGTTACACAGTAGTCAGTTGGATGCTGAGGGAATTGAACACTGTTCTGCAATAAGCAGCTCATCAACATCTTATAGCCTTAGTTTGGTGCATTAACTGCAGACCATTCAAATTTATTACCACACATATTAGTATGGCATATGTTCATGATTTTTAGTAATTGTAAAGTGCATTTTGTTTAGATATTTAGTATTTTACAAGAATGTGTGCATCCTTTAAAGGCAGAGACGTTTGGCTCTCCTGTCTCATTTATGCTGCAAAAACAAAACTTAAATTCTTGATCTTTCCCCTTGTACCCTGTTTCCACATATGTATCCCTGCATCTATGTTAAGTTGCATACATATATATGCAGCATTAAATGTAGATTCCTGAATTGTTGAAAGAGCTACATTAATAGCTATAGCAGTCATGGCTGGGGTGAATAACATTTGCTTGAAATAATTTCAGGATTGCTGAATTTACATGAGATTATGTATGTTTCTGCATTACGATTTTGAAAAAAAAATACTGTATCTGAACTGTAGAAGTTTGCAAGTTTCAGTCCTGTGCTTTATGTCAATAACAGCAAAATTGAAATAGTTTATTCTTCAGCTACATTGCTATGACAAAGTCACTGACAGAAGTTTAGAAAAGAACTTGCACATTGTAATGATTCATACAAATGTATGTCTGAGTTAAAATGAAAAAAAAAATTCCCCTCAAAGTTAGAAGTTCCAGTCATGTGCAGGTCAGAAATAAAAGCAAAAACTGCTGTTTCGACTTTTTCCACAGTGAGAGTGTTCTGTCCAGTGTGTGTGTGTGTGTACATACATACCTACAGACAGACACAGAAGTACAAACAGTGGAGTGGGCTGACATGGTGCCTCACAGTTTTTGATTTTACAGTTTACTTCTTGGGTAGGGTACTTCCTGTGTGAAGTCTGCTCATCTTCCATGTGTTTGTATGAGTTTCCACCAAATGCTTGTTTCCTGCCACATCTCAAAGACATGGCAAGCATGTCATACATAAAATCATGGTGTGTGTGTGTGTGTGTGTGTGTGTGTGTGTGTGTGTGTGTGTGTGTGTGTGTGTGTGTGTGTGTGTGTGTGTGTGTGTCTCCTTTATAGTATTAGCTTTTTGTTTTGCACCCAGTGAGTACCAGGAAAAGGAGCTCCCCCACAACCCTAAATTTGATAAAGTCTATAAGCAAAGTAAATGATTACGTATAAAATGCACATTATATAAACACATGCACAACATGAAACCCCAATATCATTACACTTATAAACTAACAGATACTCCCACTAACAGCCATCACCATCCATCATCCAAACTCAGCCAGTGCCATTACCCACTAAAATGTATCATACTTAACTAGCCCATAAACTGCACCTCTCAATAACTCCCACCACTGAGCTGTATCTCCCACTCCAGCACCATGTTCCTCCATCTTTATTCACGACTCATTTTCATACTTTCTATCACATAACTTCATTAAAAAATTAATTTATGCCAACCAACCTGAAACATGGTGTTCACTGTAGCACTGCATCCCCATCACTATATACCTACAAAATGACCGACTTCAAAGAATTGCAACTAAAATTACAAAGCAATAAATACAAAGACAGCAAACTTACTTTTTGTCTTCCTATTCTCAATATTTTCATCATAAAAATATATGTAATTACACACAAAATCAAACACACATGCTACCCTCAGACCCTTATCATTGCTGCTCCTATATCTCTGTGGTTGGAGTGTATCAGCATACTATGAACACTCATCAGAGTGAACAGAGACAAAGCAATCATTTTACATTGAAGTGTAAAGTGATCCAGCATCAGGAAAAGAAAATTATTACTACTTTTTTGCAGGGGGGGCTGTGCTATTAACTTAAAGACAGCGTAGCAGCAGGGTAAGGGCAAATTCCCTTACCCCACTGCAACGCAATCCAATGTAAAACTCTATCAGTAGAAACTCCGTGTAACAGAGCATTCACTCATATGAGTATCTGCCTTTTTTTTACAGTAGTAAGCAGTGTTTGCTCATGTGAATGTTCACGCTTGTCAACTTTAAGCCTGTGGAGATATAAACGTAAACCCTGGGACACTCAATCATCACATTCCCTCTTATCAGCAAATAAGTCAAAGCCAGTCATCTCAACCACTATGCCTTCAGGTCTCAAGCTCTTTAATCTAAGTATCCATATTTTATCCAATTATTATTTATCCATATTTTTTATTAATATCCATTTATTATCAGAGGTACAAGCATAGGTCTTATCACATAATCCATATAGTTTATCCCTTACTGAACCTGGTTTAAACCCTCCATCAAACATGAAGAATTTTTTCCACAGGGCTACAGTATTATCAGGTCTGATACCGGCGATGTTTTACAACAGTACCTTTCAAGTAAAATCCATCACTCCCGAGCACTCAGCCAACTAAACTGGTTGAAATTCCACAACTATCAAAAATTCTGTTAGCTTAAACTTGCTCAGACATATTTCCTCACCCAACCAAATATCCAGAAATAAAGATAGCAATGATGTGGTACTCCTGATCTAGACCACTCGGGTCTAAGGACACATATCTTGCCCAAGTCTGTAGACCAAACACTAAACACAGTGAAGCAATGTATTCATATGTATCCAACTATTGGAATCAAGACCTAATATAAATCATGAATCCTAAATACATCAGATCAAACCTTTGGACCCAAGCTATGGTCTTATTTCCTAGTTAAATATTCCTATAACTCTGTCCATCTGTTCTTTGTCTGTAGTAACGCTTTATTCTTGCATAATGTAATCATCTGGGTTTTCATCAAAAGACCTAATAGCTTAACCACACCTAGAAATCCTTAACAATCAGTTCGCTATCTAGTTGTAATGCCCTTCACATTTTATTGCACCTGTTTATTAACCTATTGGAAACCCTTAACATTATCATTGCTACAGAAAATTTGAAATGCAACTCTATGAAATATAATGATTTACAGGATCTATCACTTTTTTATATACTAATGTTTGTATCTTGTATGTGACAGTTACCATTTGCTGTTTTGCCGTGTATTGCTTGGTACTGTATTGTATGACATCTTAAAAGATTTGTTAACTGTGGAGCTTTTCTCCCCTGGCCTCTGCTGAAATGGGGCCTGTCATGGCATATCAGTCTTTCCCAATAAACAAATGCTAAAAAGTACACACACACACACACACACACACACACACACACACACACACACACACACACACACACACACACACACACACACACACACATTTTATATATACATACAGACAGGCTAATGATGCAACTTACCTTGTTACCAAAGTATACTATTAAATGTGCCTCAGTGTTTAGCAAAAATATACTGAACACATGAAAAAAGTAAGAATAAACTCCTAACAAACTTTTCTGAACTTATTTTAATGTATTAACTACTAGTACATAAATGTCAGATTGGCAGTAATGTTTCTGAAAATTAGTTGCTCACAAAATAACCTCCAAGACAAGGCATAATGAGAGTGTACAAAGGATTATTTCATTATCATATTCTGTTAAATGTTATGCAGTACATTTCATAAATCAAACAGCTGTATTTGTTTCTTGTGGCTTCCTAATATATTGTAGTGTCTGAGCTTAACTCACAGCTCATCTACTTGTGTTTTAAAAGTTGCTTTTCTCTTTACACTCACGACAGAATATTTTTTAAGTAGGGCTGTGCCTCCACACCTTTTAACTTGTGTAAACAAAACTCCAGGTTACACAAGCAAGAACAAAAGGTAGAAAAACAACTTTTAAAAACTCATTGTTTCAATGAGCTGCATCTGTAGTAAATTCAGATGCTAATAGTCATAAGGTTTCCATTTCTTACAGGAATTCATAGCTATTTAATAATGATAGACAAGGATTTTATAAATGCAGCAATGTTGCAGTTTTAGGAGGGAAGATTCCTCTGGTGGAAGACATACAATAAAACATTCATGATTAAATTATACATTATACAGGGCTCTGGTCCATAGATGTGACTTCTCGTCACATTGTCAAAGTAAGGTGGATAAGAGCTCACTTCTCATTTTATTACATCTCCCAACTATATTTTCCTATTGTGACAGACAAAAAATGTTATTACAACTAATTCTCAAAATGCAGCATGAAATAATCATATTTTTAATATTTATCAAGGGACACATCAAAGTGAATAAAACAGATGAAAGGCTGAAACCTTCTTCTTCTTTTGGCTTCTCCTGTTAGGGGTCACCACAGTGGATCATCTGTTTCCATTTCTTCCTGTCCTCTGCATCTTGCTCTGTCACACCAACCACCTGCATGTCCTCTCTCACCACATTCACAAACCTTATCTTAGGCCTTCCTCTTTTCCTGTTACCTGGCAGCTTCATCCTTAGCATCTTTTTCCCAATATATTCTGCATCCCTCTCAGCACATGTCCAAACCAATGCAACCTTGCCTCTCTGGCTTTGTCTCCAAACCTTCCAACCTGGGCTGACCCTCTAATATACTTATTCCTAATCCTGTCTACCCTCGTCATACCCAGTGCAAATCTTAACATCTTTAACTCTGCCATGTCCAGCTCTGACTCCTACCTTTTTGTCAATGCCACTGTCTCCAACCCATATAACATAGCTGGTCTCACTACCCTCTTGTAGACCTTCCCTTTAACTCTTACTGATACTCGTCTGTCCCAAATCACTCCTGACACTCTTCTCCACTCACTCCATCCTACCTGGACTCTCTTCTTCACCTCTTTTCCACACTCACCATTACTCTGAACTGTTGATCCCAAGTATTTAAACTCATCCACCTTTGCCACCTCTACTCCCTGCATCCTCACCATTCCTCTATCCTCCCTCTCATTCACACACATATATTCTGTCTTAGTTCTGCTGACCTTCATTCCTCTTCTCTCTAGAGCATATCTCCACATCTCCAGGGTCTCCTCCACCTGTTCCCTACTCTCACTACAGATCACAATGTCATCTGCAAACATCATAGTCCACGGGGATTCCTGTCTGATTTCATCTGTCAACCTGTCCATCAACATTGCAAATAAGAAAGGGCTCAGAGCTGATCCTTGATGTAATCCCATCTCCACCTTAAACGCATTTGTCACTCCCAACGCAGACCTCACTGCTGTCACATTACCCTCGTACATATCCTGTACCACTCTTACATACTTCTCTGACACTCCTGACTTCCTCATATAATACCACAACTCCTCTCTAGGCACCCTGTCATATGCTTTCTCCAAGTCCACAAAGACACAATGCAACTCCTCCTGACCTTCTCTGTACTTCCCCATCAACACTCTCAGAGCAAACATCACATCTGTAGTGCTCTTTCCTGGCATGAAACCATACTGCTGATCACTAATCATCACCTCCCTTCTTAACCTAGCTTCCACTACTCTTTCCCATAACTTCATGCTATGACAGATCAATTTAATCCCTCTGTAGATACTACAGCTCTGCACATCACCCTTATTCTTAAAAAATCGGTACCAAATCACTTTTTCTCCATTCCTCAGGCATCCTCTCACTTTCCAAGATTTCATTAAACAATCTAGTTAAAATCTCCACTGCCATTTCACCTAAACACCTCCATGCTTCCACAGGTATCTCATCTGGACCAACAGCCTTTCCATTATTCATTCTCTTCATCGCTATCCTTACTTCCTCGTTGCTAATCCACTGCACTTCATGATTCACTATTCGCACATCATCCAACCTTCTCTCCCTCTCATTCTCTTCATTCATCAGCCCCTCTTTCCATCTGCTCAACACACTCTACTTGCTTGTGAGTACATTTCCCTCATTATTCTTTATCACCTTTACCTGCTGCACATCTTTCCTAGCTCGGTCCCTCTGTCTAGCCAATCGATACAGGTCCCTTTCTCCCTCCTTAGTGTCTATCCTTTCATACAACTCTTCATAAGCCTTATCCTTAGCCTTCGCCACCACTCTCTTTGCCATGCACCTCATGTCCTTATACTCCTGTCTACTTTCTTCTTTACCTACCCATCACTTCCTCGTCCCCTCTGTTCCCTTCACCAACATGCCCATTGAAATCTGCACCTGTCACCACTCTCTCACCCTTGGGTACAGTCATCACTACTTCATCCAACTCACTCCAAATATTTTTCTTTCTCATCCATCGCACACCCAACTTGTGGAACATATGCACTAACAACATTCATCATTACACCATCAATTTCCAGCTTCATAAACATCACTCTATCTGACACTCTTTTCACCTCCAAAACACTCTTAGCATACTGTTCCTTCAGGATAACCCCTACGCCATTTCTCCTCCATTCCACACCATGATAAAACAATTTGAACCCACCTCTGATACACCTAGCCTTGCTCCCCTTCCATCTGGTCTCTTGCACATACAATATGCCAACCTTCCTTCTGTCCATCATATCAGCTAGTTCTCTCCCTATACCAGTCATACTGCCAACATTCAAAGTTCCGAATCTCACTACCACAGTCCTAGCCTTTACCTGCCTTCAGGCATGCCTTCCCTCTCTTCTCCTCCTTCGGCCAACAGTAGCCCAATTTCCGCCAGCACCCTGTTGGTGGTCGTTGCTAACCCGGGCCTCGACCGATCTGGTATGTATATCTGTACTGTTGTCCGCATGTATGATTTGGCAAACTTTTACGTCGGATGCCCTTCCTGACACAACCCTCCCCATTTATCCGAGCTTGGGACCGGCACAAAGAAATGCACTGGCTTGTGCATCCCCAGTGGCTGGGTTATGAAAGGCTGAAACCTATATATGTAAAACACATTTTTGAAACATAACAAGAACATTTCTTGTCATCTTTTAACATACCTTTGTAGAAATGAGCATACATCAGGACATCTAAAACATAAATGGGAGATTTATGGTATTGACATTAATATTCATTGCAGAAAACATTTTTGTAGATGCGATACAGGTCATGTAATTCCACTATCAAGAGGCTGACAGTTGATTCTGGCAGCCCATCTAAGGATATCATTGTGTTTAGGTACACACAGAAGACTTCAGAGTAGCCATTCAACAAACAAAGTGCTCCACAGGTTGGAAAAATTAACTATTTACTGAAATCTATAAATAGTTTCTGTGACTATTTCCATGAATAATAAGCTTGTCTGTCAAGTTGCATCATTGTTTGAAACAAATTTCTTCTCTTTTCATCCAACATTTAAAAACACAACATTTGACTCAAACTGCAATTTAAATAATTTAATATTGAGTAGCAGGTGTTCTAAGAATACTGTTGTACCACTTAGTTATTTTTGATAATTGAGAATTTGTTGACATGATATATTGGAAAAGACTGCACAGGCTGAATAAATTTAAATTCCCAAAAGATGTGAAATATATTTTTGACAGAATCATCCCATGTAATATGTCATTGAGAGATGTTAATTTTTTCATGGCAGCTACGCTTTATGGCATTCTGTGAAAGTTTGAATTTGGAATAGGGTAAAATGCTGTAAGCATTGCACTAGACTCTTCCCCATTCTGGATATATATTTATTTCTTTTACTCTTGACAGACAATAAGAAATGTGTGCCAGAGTAATTCTGGATATATATATATTTATTTATTTCACTCTTGACAGACAATAGCATGAGAAATGTGTGCCAGAGTAGTAAATGGGATTTAAAAGTGAGTTATAGCTAAATGAGAGGAAATGACACAGTATGGCAGATAAAGATCATAAGTGTCCATGAAACTGTGGAGTAACTTTGTCGGGTCTGTATTATATTATCGCAGGCTTACAAAAGCGAACGATAATTAATCGACCCCATGTAAGTGAAAGCTTGCAATGTCGAAACCTCAGAACAGTGATTTTTTTTTTCCCAAGGGAAAAATATAGCTGTTCTAAAATAAAAAAAAAAAACAAAAAAACTTTAAAACATTACATAATGTGGGGGGCTATACCCCCCACACCCCCCCTACTTAAATATACCAACTTCAAAATTGCACTACAGTGCCGAACATGGCAAAGTAACGAAAGTGAATTCTTTGCCAGGGAAAGAATTTGCTGAAAAGCCACTTCGCTATTTTGCCTTTTTGCTCTTCTTAGTTCGATCAAGACGCATTCAACAAACTGCGTCTGCGATCTTGTAATAGGGAACCACTTTTTCTCTCTTATTAGAAAGCATCCAAATCAAAGGGTAAAAGGTCGTACTGACAAACCCTTCAGTAAACTGCAAGAAAAATTCAGTAAAGCTAGAGTCTTCACTGTACAACACCTTAAACCTCCTTTAGTGGTGACCCGCGGGATATATACAAATGACCCATTAATATATCTCATGGACCTCCACTACAAGAAGTTTAAGGTATTATGTAGTGAAGACTCAAGCTTGGCTAGGTCTGTCTTGTAGTTTTTACTGAATAATTTGTCTATGTGTTCTGTTAACCCTTTGGTTTGGATATTATTTGAGATATTTTGTAGGAACCCTAATGTTTATGGATATTAGGCTTGGATTTAAGCCCTTTGTTTCTAAAGTATAGCCAAACAGTCTACTTATGCTGTACTGATGAGGTCAAAAAAGACCAAAACATGCATGTCTACAGCTAGTGGGGTTTGGCTTTATTGGCCTTAATTACTTAAAAAAATAAAAAGTCATGGGCATTCAGAAGCAATGCAGGTGAAACACTGGGTATGTCCTTAAGGGGTCATTTGCATATATCCCATGAATCTCCACTATAGGAGGTTTAAGGTACTGCACTGAATTGTGTATTCATTTTCATATTTTAAAATAACCCCGGTTTTCTCTTAGAAATTACCTGTATGCTATGCAGATTTTAAGATGTTATAATTAGTTCAGACATCTAAAGGTGTTCTGCTTTACTATGGATTTGTGTAAAATAAAAAAGTTTATCAGAAGATGCTTACCTGATTCCCCTGCTAAGTAAGACAGTTTTAGCTTTTCCCTTGCATATTGGATCATTGACACATGTATCCTATTATAAGTGCATCAATAAAACACTGTTGTTGTTGTTGTTTGTCTTTTGGCTTTTTCCCGGTAAAGGGTCGCCACAGCAGAACTCCAGACCACTAATGATTGGCAGTAGATTTTTTACGAAATGCTGAGGTGCCAGCTCGATGCCCAACCTTCAACGAAGGCACGTCCATTTACGCACGCATGTCTTTCAAACACTACCCAACCGCGGGGAGGACATGCAGACTCCACACAGAAGGCACTCCCAAGCCACGCCGAGAATCAAACGGGCTCTTGCTGTGAGGTAACAACGCTACTGCCGTACCACCGCAGCATTAAGTAGCATATAAAGTATAGCTCAGATTGCTGATGAAAATAAAATGCTTATTTAGCCCCTCTCCAGGACATAATCATAATAACTCCTGCAGTTCCTAGCTTCAAAAATTAATATATTAACCTGGTAAAATTGTATCCCTCGAATATGGGTACTCGTCCAAGCTAAATTATTTATAGCAGCATTCCTTTTCTTTGCACGTTTATTCAGACTCCCTGAAATCCTCACTGCTGCCTCAGTCTGAATTACTCTTCATATTCATCCATCCACAGCCCCTTTGCATGTAAGTGGTATCGAAGAACAGTTGTGGCAGGGCTAGCTACCTGATGATCTGAACCTTGGCTCTTGATGATGTCACCGTTGAAGTGGCACCCCAACTCCTTGGAGGCAGTGGGAAAAAAAGGTTGTGGATGGATGGATAAATACAGTTTGTTACAAAGCTTTATATTTACAGAAGAAAAAATGTTATAAAATCTGAGGATGGCAATAAGCATAGGAGACACTTTGAAGTACAAAGAGCAGTTGACCTATTGTGGCTACATCAGAAGGGATATGAGAGCCATTTAGTGAGTAGAGAGGCTATATAGAGAGTAGAGAGGCCCAGGCATTTAGGTTATCCCAAGAGGGGTGCAAAAGCATAGCCAAGATGTTTTTCGGTGATTATTTAAAAGTAGTTTGAAATACTTAATTGTTTTCCATTTTTAAGAAAGGGAGGTATGGAATTCTAGGTTACAGAGAGGAGTACAGGGAGTCATCTGCAGTAATTGATTTAGTTACATTTAGCAGCATTTTGCCAAAAGAACATGGGGATCTTCTGTGACTGTAAAATTGGAGAATGTCTGGGTCATATGGGAGTTTGTCATGAGAAGATGTGAGCAGGGTTAAATACTGCTTTAATTCCAGCCACTGAAGTCACTTTAGTGTGAGGCACTGATGTGTCCTATGATGATGGTTGGCAACAAATTTTGCAATGTTGCTATTATTTATTTATTTGCTTTTGTTTACCGGGGGAGTAAGTCTGTGAACTGAAATTCCCATTTTTAGCCCAGGGAGAAAAGCTCCAAAACATGGACAGAAATACATTTTTTGCAATTCAAAAAAAAAAAAAAAAATGGCCAACAAGAATTACCTAAAAAGCATTTCAAAGCAAATGGTCAACAAACATTATTTACAACGCATATCATATTAAGGAATACAGGTTTTACTAGATACTAGAATCAAAAGTACTATAATAATACACTTTTGTATAGCATCCATAGTGGACAGGGTTAGGATTGCATACTTCATACTGTAGTTGTGGTACAGTAGCATAGTTTATTAATCGTCAGGTGATACTTTAGCAGGGATTTGAATTGTTGCAGGTTATTTAAAAGGCTGCTGTTGTTTGGAAGTTTGTTCCATGCCTTAGAGATGGTGACAAAGAATAGCGAGTGACCATGATAACAATAATAATTAGATTTATTAGCGAAAGTTAGTTTAAGTTCCAAAGATCTTGGGGTTCTATTTGGTACACACTGTTGGATGAGATTTGACAGTGAGGGTGTTTTAAGTGGACAGTTAAGTATTTTGTGTGGGAGAGGATAATATGTTAATGAAGTTCAAGGCAGTTGAGGGTAAAGCGTACAGTGCAGTGGTGGGAGTGGTTTTGGAGGCTGCAGGCAAATTTGCTAATTTTGTTGTAGGTACTTTCTAGTTTGTGTTTGGTTTAAGAGTTGAGATTTGTGAATATTGTTGAATATTGTTGAGCTATGGAAGAGGGTAGGAAGAAGAAGGGAGGTGGCAGCTATTTCTTTACTACTATCACTTAGCGTGTGCTTTGGTCCCTAAAGAGAGCCTAGTTTACAATGTGTCTTTTTGCCTGCTGTCTCAGTTCAGATTTTAACTTATTGGCAATGACTTCTCCAAGTAATTTTCTTTTTGTGAAATTTTCAATTTTTGTATTGTTTGAGGAAATAATATAAATGTCAGTGTTGTTTTAATTTATGTTTTCAGGATTTAAGAGTAATTAAGATTTATTTTTCCAGTTTTCTATATAGGTAAAGCTGCCTGTATAGTTTCAAAGGTGGAAAGTGTTGGGGCTGAGCAAACTAAGTTGTGTTATCAGCATATTATATTATAGTGGCAAGTGTTGATTCCTTGTGCATGTCATTAATAAAGATATTGATTAGAATTGGCTCAAGTATGAAGCCATGGGGACTCCTGTAGTGACTGAAAGGAATGTGGAGTTGGAGTTGCTCTGTTTTACAGACTGGGTGTGATTGTTTATGTAGCTGGTGAACCAGCTAATTGAAGGAGTTGCTAGGCCTATAAGATTTAGTCTTTGGGGGCAAGTTGATGTGAAACCATGTCAAATGCTTTTGACAAGTCCAGGAAAAGGAAGGAGACAAAATTACCTGAGTTTTTACTTTGATTAAAGGTATCTAGGAAATATAACAGGGCAGTTTCAGTGCTGTGGTGGGGTCCAAAGCTTTGTTGGTTAAGAGAAAGTAATTGGTTGTCAAGCAGAAAGGCTAGGAGCTGCTGATGCATGCATTTTTCAAGTACTTTGGAGAGGGGAGGAAGGATTGCTATAGGGCGATAGTTTGGTGGATGTGCCACATTTGTGTAATGGGATTATGAAGGAAGCTTTCCATAGGGCTGAGATGTAGTTTACTGTAATGGATCTATTAATTAGAATTGGTACAGGATAGCAGATGGTGTTAGTAGCTATACTGAGATATTTGGATGGTAGTTTTTTTTCCCAAAACACCTTTATTGAATTATCACTTATGACATAGGCAAATTTACACTCGTGTAAAAGTAATCAAACTATAATTAACATAAACATTATATTTCACATATATTATGTAACCTAAGCAACATTGCATAAATTTATTCATTTTCTGCCCTTTTTTTAAACAAGAAACATCTTTATTAAACAATCACTTACTACATAAGCAATCACATATTTATACAAATGAAAATAAACCACACCGACACAATCCTGATTGCAATCATTTTACATCACAAACCATACTAGCACACTCCCAGTTGCAAACATTGTGCATCACTTATAATCTACCCAAACTTTTTGAGTCATGCATTACATAGCTCATTTAAGTCCTGCTGCCTTTTAAACCTTCCTTGTATGTATTGTTCCCACAATTCCCATTTTTCCTATGTAGTTTGTTACTACCCTTTTCTAAAGCTCTCACTTCCAGTTGTTTCATCTCTGTTACTATATTTGCTACTTCTAGTATAGTTGGTTTTGCTTTTGATTTCCATGTTCTAGTAATTGCTTTTTTGGCAGCCACCATTATTAGACACAGCAAGGCTTTACCATATCAAGGCAATTCTGATTCTGTGTCATAGCTCAGAAAAATCATCCCCCTTGTCAGACCTGTCTGCCCACCCAGCGTCTCTGACAGTGCATCCCGCAGGGAATCTTTAAAGTCTGCCAACTGCACTCCCAGAACATATGTTCTCAATTATCTCTTTCTTTCCAGTCACATCTCCAGCATTTGCTGTCTGCCTGAGGAAAAATTCTCTGGAGTCTACTTGGGGTATAGAAATATCTATGTAAACATTGCATATTTATGAGACATACATATATCTTCCCATTGTTTCTTTGTGAATTGCTTATTCAGTCTCTCTTCCCAATCCTTTCTAACCTCCTCTGATTCTTATAGTTATCATGCAATATTTTATGCTCTACTAATTATTCCTTTTTTAATAGCAGCTTCTGTTCTACATTCTACTAAAAACTCTACCCGTGCTGCTCTTTCATTTAGGACCCCCTATTTCTTTCTCTTTGCCTGTACTCTGATATCAATCCCTGATAAGGAAGGCAATCTCTAACCTGCACTTCCCATTCTACTACCTTTCCCTCTCTAGTTATTTGCTCCCAATACCTTTGTTCCTTTGCCAGTTTTCTACAATAAATTCCAGACCCCTCTTGCCTATTGTCTATATCCCTAATCGCAATCATCCCTGTCGGCAGAATCATCTTTCTCCAATCCCATGTTGGCTTAGTTCTTAGAATACTTTCTGCTGCTTTATGGATATAATATTCTGTATGATTATTGTTATTCTCCTTAAAGGCCTGCATCCAAAATCCCAGTCTCTCCTTGTTTCTTGAACCGCCCCCCCCCTCCCGTTTCATGATCATCTCTTTCCACTTTGAATTATAGTTTTCTGCTTGTGCTATGTATAGGAGTCTTAACTGTGTAGCTCTGAAACACTCCTTCGAATTGGGTAATCCCAATCTGCTCTGTTCTACTGGAATAATCAGCTTTTCCCACTTGACTCTTGCTGTCTTCCCCTCCCAGATCAGCTCTTTATTAATTGCTATCCACAACTTCTCCTCTGGTTGATAAAAATATGCCTGACCTGTATATAATACTAAAGGGGCTAAAACATTTTAATTGCTTGTATCTTACTATCAATATCCATATAACAAAGCTTCCATTTTCTCAGTTTTTGTATTATCTTTTATTTAGTCTCTTCCCACATATTTTTAGCTGCCACACTAGAATAATTTTTAATCCGTACTAATAAATACTTCATTTTATCATGTCCCCATAAATATGGATATTCCTAAACCAATTCATGTGTGGGCATACCTCTCAACTGCACTGAATTCCTCGGTATTTGCTGGTTTTGAGGTCCAAATAATGGGGTGCCACGAATTCCCGAGTGGCCCCCTTTATTCCCGAATTTTCCAGCTTTTTTTTTTGGCAATTTTCTGCTGACATCATCACATGCAGAGGTGTGCGTGATGATGTCAGCTTCATGATCAGCCTGCCAGCCTGTCAGAATTCGGCTGAGGGCTCGAGTGGTGTAACTGACTGACTCGCTGTACTTTGATGGGCAGCAGCAGTGTAAAAGTAATGTGCATGTGTTGACTGCAGGTCTGCAGCAGAGTTTCCACAGCTCTTCCAGGTAAGGAAAACAAGTAAAAAATAGCAGTTCAGCATGTTTAGCTGTTAACAACGGGAACATACCATTCTTGCCAGTCCAGACACATTCTGTCTTCCCGCCCCTCGCAATATGTGCAGTTGAATATTACTTAATTTCTGCATTTGAATAGATGTGTGCAATTAAATATTACCTTTAGCTGTTAAGAACAGGGAACAGGTCCTCTGTTCTGTAAATTGCTTGCTGCATTGAATTATTGCATTTGGGAACATTCGTTCTGTAATTGCTCGCTGTTACTGCATTTGAAAAACAAGTCCATTAATTGTTTGCTGCATTTGAATAGGTGTGTGCATTCTGTCTTCCCACCCCGTGCAATATTTACAGTTGAATATTACTTTGGGGAACAGGTCCATTTCTAAAGTGCTTGCTTTTGTGCAGTTGAATATTACAGGTCCGTTCTGTAATATATCTTTTAGCTGAAATGAATATTACTTTGAAGAACAGGTCTGTTCCGTAATTGAATGCATTTGAAGTGTTTTACAGGGCCGTTCTGTAATCTATCTTTTAGCTGTTACTTGAATGTGTGTGTGTGTGTGTGTGTGTGTGTGTGTGTGTGTGTGTGTGTGTGTGTGTGTGTGTATGTATATGTATGTGTGTGTCTGTGTAAAATTCCCCAGTTAGGTGCAACTGGTGGTTAGGGTTACCCAAGCTCACACCCCGTACCTTAGGTACAAGGGGCAAGAGCCTGAATTCTCTACCTATACCACCACTTGTGATTCAAGGAGTTAACCATAAATCTCAACTGTCCAACATTTCACAGACTATCTGGAATGTTTGGCTGATGGTTCATACTTTTTGTCTGTGTTTCTCTTAAAATTTGTGGTTTTCTTGCAAATCAGTGAGAACTGAATTCACTAAATAATTATAGCCATTTAAGTTTCAGTCTTCCTATCTTTCAGGAAACACATGGTAACACCAACAATTTTTATTCTAGCAACTTTCTAAGATTATACAAGCAATATTTAAAATGTGTCCCACTCCCTGGTTTTGGGCCTTTGTCCCCCCATTAAACTTTGGCTTTTTCCAGATTTCTTGTGCTGCAAAGTTCTTCAGGGGAAGAGAAGTTTAGTGTTGCTTATTCCAAGTCTGTTTGCGTTGTTAGTAGCACAACAGGTAGTGTACTTGCTTTTGATGCAGAAGGCTGTATGTTCTACTCCCACAGTATGTAGATGGATTGCTGATACTGCACTGCTTTGTGGATTCTGCAGTCCTGAGAATGTTCTCCTTTGGCAGAGTGGGTGGGGTTACATAATTATGTATGCAAATTTTATGTTAATCAGAGTACAGATTTGTACATATTTTTCATGGGCCTTTGTCTAGATTTTTGATGTTTCCATGTTGAGAGGTATGTGTGTGGGTATATAATTTACTGCTATTGCCTTTGTTTAGCTTCATTAATTTTGTTTCTTGAAAAGATGTGAAACTGTCTCAAAACGTTCGACAACACTGTAATGTTACTTTCTGGTTTTGTCAGGTATAAAATAATATCATCTGCAAATAAAGCCAGCTTTTCTTGACTACCATACAAATTATATCCCTGAATTTCTGAGTCCCTTATTTTCTTTGCCAGTGGTTCTAAGTATAGTGCAAATAATAAAGGGGAAAGAGGACACCCCTGCCTAGTTCCTCTGCTCAAGCAGAAATTATTAGAGAGGACCCATCCACTTCAGTTTTCACCTCCGATCCCTCATATATCCTCCTAACTAACCTTAGAATTTTTTCAGGAAGTGCAAATGCTTCCATTATCTTGCTCATAAAGTCCCAGCTTACTGTGTCAAATGCTTTCTCTGCATCAAGACCCACCAACAACAATGGTATTTTCTTACATTCTGCTTTCCTGTATCTGGATGGTAGGTTGTCAGGAACTAGTGTTGTGGGTTTCAATTTTTATATATTTTTTGATGGTATTTGTCTGTGTGGTTGTTAGGCTGATTTGGGGTGTAGAGCTATAATTGGGGGGGTTAGATGGGTTGGATATAGGATGTTATTGTTGGTGTTAAGTAGACTACAAGATATGAAGTGTTTGAATTTGTCTGCAGTGTTCCTGCTGGTTTCTGATGAGAAAGTATTTGGGGTGGGTTTTCTGCCTGGTTTTAAGAGGATGCTTAAATTTTACTGAAATGTATTTATATATCCTTTGTTAATTAGGTAATTGGGTTAGTCCCACTAGGTTAGCAGCCTCTTTTCATGGAAGACCTTGTGTGTGTGTGTGTGTGTGTGTGTGTGTGTGTGTGTGTGTGTGTGTGTGTGTGTGTGTGTGTGTGTGTGTGTGTGTGTGTGTGTGTGTGTGGTCTGGGTTGTGGAGTAGTAGTCCACTCCACTAACTACCTTGATTATAGCAAGCTCAGATGCTCATAAGCCTAGTACTTATTATACAGCAGGAACTTCTCATTGTAACATTTGTTAATGTCTGTTATGTACTTCACAGATAAAGATTCTAGTTGTCTACTAATGTACTATGTTCTTCATCTGTAAATATGTTGTAAATAATTGCCATGTTAAATTGTTAATTGCTATGTAATCCAATGTAACTACTGTCTGTTTATTTTACTGTGGAGCTTTTCTCCCCGGGCCTCCGCTGAAAATGGACCTATGTCCAGTCGGACACTCCCAGTCAACAAATTTAAATAAATAAATAAATAAATAAATAAATAGTCATTTTATCATAGTGAACTTGTGCCTTTGTACAGTTTCTGAGACACCATTATCTATCTAGGTAGGATTGGTTGTTAGTTTTTGTGCCAGGCTCTCTCTCTCTCTGTCTCTCTCATGAGGTGTTTAGTTTGATGGGTTAGCCATAGGGCAGAATTTATTTTCACTCTTATGTCTCCTTGGGACTTGTTGGTTTAGTGTGGTTACAAAGAAGTTACTGAAGTAACAGCTTCATCTAGAGCCTGATATTTGAAGGGTTCCCAGACATATTGTTTAAGTGTGCCAATAAATATGGATTTCTCAAAACTGGTTAAGTTTCTCAAAGTGTTGAAGTACAGGGATTTGGGGTACTTATGGTGTTCTCTGTTGATGTAGGTGGTGTGATGATCACTGAGAGTGCCTGGGAGGATGCTGGCTAGCTTAATATTTTCAGGGTTGGTTGAGAGTATTTAGCGTAGTATGCATGTTTTTTTTTTTTTTGAAAACTAGGTTTAATCAATTTGGTTGTCGGATCAGCTGAGGGGAATGATTGAGTTTAATATTATGGTGGGTAGAGTTAGGTTTGTTAGAAGTCCTATATGTTAAGGTTACCAAGCAGGATGGTTTCTTGGTTGAAAGCAGATGATAAGTATGTTTTTGATAGTCTTGACATTTTTGGGGGAGGGTGGATGTAGGCAGCTTTAGTGATTATGAATTTCTGGTTGTGGAATTTGGCTGTTAGTATTTTGTCATTGCTGTATTGTGGAATAATTGACAGGTGGGAATGGATTTGTAAGGTGGCTTGAAATATGATGGACACGTCCCAAACCTGTTACCTCTTTCCTAACTGGGTGGAATGATTTCTTCATCTTTAATTTCAGGTCTTAAGCAGGTTTCAGTGATAACTAGAATGTGGAGTTGATGGAATTCAATCCATGCATGAAGGCCTGGTATCATATTACAGAAGTTTTGGGCATTGCAATTATATATTTTTTAGGATGGAGGAAGAAACTGCCTGTTTACTGCTATAAATACTTTAGATGCCATTCATAATGCTATAAAATAGGAGAAATTCTAGTACAGGGGAAAAGCTGCTTTAAAGTGTGACATGCCCCCATTGGTTGAAGGAAAAAGTTGTGCACCAACATTCAGAGGTACCTGCAGTTTACCCCTCTCTGCCTCTTTACTGCTGTAAATACTTTAGGAATTATAAGTTATTTTTGTAAAGTATTTCACAGATCTTGAGTATTAAGAGTATTGCCACAGTCAAGACTGCATGTACAGAGGGCATAAATTGCCTCCCTGTAGTTTTATTGCTGTAATCTGCCCATGTGTGGGCTGCTTTCATGTAAAAGCATTCCTGTGCACCTAGTGGTACATCAGTGCAGTTGCACTGCTCTACATTCTGCAGGGGTTGACTTATTACTAGTTTACAGTGGTGTACCTTCACTTTTCATTTCTGACTTTTAACAGCCAGAACAATATTCTGCCTCAAGGCAATTTGTTTAGCTTTGTTGGTCTGTGTGTGCAGAATCATTGGGTTTGAGAAAGTCCAGACTGTCCCTCAGCCACTCCTCAGATTACACATTAATCACTACTCTCCTCCCACTTTTTAATGACATCACAAATCTGCTTCAAAACATAACTACATATTAGGACCATTTCCACACCTCTCATTCCAATCCATTACAATAGTATTACCTGCTTAAATCCATAATTGACCATCTCCCAGTACTATAGGAATAGAATTGGTCAAGTAAGGAATGTTGATTGGATTGTAAATTGGTGAGTATGGGGGTTACGTATAGGGGAGTAGGGATGAGAAGACACAAGGCAATGCTTATCCTAGCCTGCTCAGTTAGGTAGTGTTTGACTGCATAAAGGGCTCCCAATTTTGATGGGGTTTCTTAACAGCTTGTTTTATGTGGTCGTCAAATTTTATGTTTTTAATGTCTTATCCCTGTTTTTCATGAACTGTTTAATTTCCTTTGTTAGGCAGAGAACCAGGTTTAATTAAAGTCTTTTGGTCCTTATTGGCACAACCTCATTTAGTATTTTTAGAAATGTTGAGTTAATGAGTGCTACTGCTTCATCTAATTTGAGTGCATTTATCCCAGTGTATCAATTTTAAGATTGCAATGAAAGTGCCTTTGTTGAAGGCCAAGAGATTGTGAGCTGTTTTTGGTCACAAATGTGATCTCTTATTGCAGGAACAAGCAGGTGGTTACTAAAGGTGTCAGAATAGTATTGACATAGTCTATTTTGTCTGGTTTATTTGTAAGGATGTAATCTAAGATGAAATTCCTATCCGTGGATTTGCTGTATCTGGTAGCAGTAGAGATGGGAGGGTTAAACCCATATATGTTCAATGCAAATCATCATCTATGATTTGCCAGTCAATATTCATGTCTCCTAATATTATGTTTTTTGAGAGATATTGGTTGATGTCCATGAGAGAAATTCTTAAGCATTCTTTGTTATTACCGGGGGGTATGTAGACACCTGTTATGCACAGGTTCTTGTGAGTATTAATTTTGACAGAGGATATAAGTATTTTGGCATTAGGGCAGGGAGATAATTGCTGTTTTTGTAGATGATGGCTGTCCCGCTTCCTTTTTTTATGAATGCTGTCTAGCCTTAGAGTGTTGTATCCATGTAGGAATATTTCATTATCCTTTACATCGTGTGTGAGTCAGGATTCAGTGATCACTAGCATGTCTGGACTGCAGTACGCTATCCCGACAGTTTGTTACAAATACCGCTGAGGTTACATGAATAGAGGTGAAGGCAACTTAGTTATTTTAGCAGTGATTGTTGAGTAGGGTTATTTTGGAGTTAAGTGGAATTATTGTGTTTAGAATAGTTGTTTGGGCCTGGATTAGGGTGGATATCACCACAAGCTTTTAGATACAGTAAAAAGAAGGTATCGGAGTAAGTTTGCTTATATTTTTGAGTTGATGTCTAGATTTTGTGCAGGGAAGAGTTGCTGTATATGTACCTATTTTTAAAAAGGTCAATATTTGGTGTGTTGTAAAGGAGGGTGCTATTGTGAAGCTGTAGTGGGTGTTAATTGGGAGTGAGGGAGCAGTATAGAATCTACTGAGATAGCTTTTCACTTTTGTGTTTGAGAAATGGATGATACGAAAGTCAGCTTGAGACAGGAGCAAAGAGAAGCTGCAGAGGTGAAAACTGACACCAATTTCAAGAACACACAGCAGCTTGTTTCTGATTATTGACATCCAGTCGTAATTATTTGTAGTACATGGACCGTTAACCTGCTGCATATGTCACCAGTTAAATAATGAGCCAGAGGGGGAGAGAGAGATCTAAGTGTTTCACACCATTGAAAACTGCAACATAATTAGTGCTTCCACGTCTTTCTAGTAATTGGAACTTTAGCCGCTCCATTGTACTACAAGACCGAGACAGAGAGAGAGAGAGAAAAGTAAATGAAGAAGAAACAGCAGTAAAGTGTTTTAAGTTTTGAATGCTGCAGCACACTTAGTAGTGCCTCTCACTTAGCTACCATAAGCAAAATAGTACCTCTGACCTTGTGACAGCTTTAAAATCTGTATACAACTTGGGCTGACAGCTGCACACAGGTGTGTGTCAGTCCAAAATGTTTTACAGCTGTTTAGCTTCTTGCAACTGTTTTGAGGTGATAGTTGTTTAATCTGTACATGAAACTAAAACTTAACAGTGCTGAAAGATGTTCAATAAAAGCTTTTAAGCCCCTCCCTTATATTAGAATGGTGCTTTAAAAAGTTGCTTTTTTCTCTTATATCATAAAGATGCTTAACAAAGTGGTCTTTTTGCTAAATTCAAAGTGTAATCACAGTGCACCATGAACTTCATATTTATTAGATGGTATTATAAATCTGATTCTCGTGCACAGGAATGTAACCCCTTTTCATACAAGTAGATAGGCAGTGAATTGTGAACTGTGGGCAGTACAGAGGCATCAAACTCCTACCACATTGCATGAAAATTATGGAGAGGGTGATTGATAAACGGATATGCAGAGTAGTGGAATATAAGATGGGAGATGAGCAGTTCAGATTCAGATCAGGATGCAGCACAATTGACCCGATGTTTGCATTGAGACATATACTTGAGATGAAGCTAGAGATGAGCAGGGAGTCTAAATGGGCATTCCTAGACTTGGAGAAAGCATATGACAAGGTCCACAAGAAAGCTGATCTGGGCAGTATTGCTATGATTTGAAGTCCCAGAAACATTGGTAGAATTAGTGCAGGGTATGTACAAGGACCCAGTGACTCAAGTATGAACAGTGTTTGGCTTCACAAAGGGGTTCGCAGTGGGAGTGGGTGTACACCAGGGTTCACCTCTGAGCCCACTGCTGTTCATACTGTTGATGGACTACATTAACAGCTTGCAGGGGACAGATCAACAGAGCTGCTGTATGCAGACAATGTGGTAGTACAGGCAGACTCTGAGCTAGAACTTCAGCAAAGGATAGGAGAATGGAATGCAAATCTGAAGGCACATGGGATGAAACTAAGCACAGATAAGATGGTGGTAATGGCAGCAAAATGAGGAAATCAGAAGAAGATGAGAATAGAGATAGAAGGGAAGATAGTGGAACAGGTAAACAGCTTCAGGTATCTTGGAGGGGTGGTTGAGGAGAAGGGTAGTCTGAATTAAGAGGTCAAAGCTAGAAACAGAGGGGCTGCAGCCAACTGGCATAGAGTATCAGGTGTAGTCCATGACAGAAGAATGCCAAAGAAGCTGAAAAGTAAGTTGTACAAGACAGTGGTGTGACCAATACTTCTGTATGTTACAGAAACCTGGGCAGTAAAGGCAGTACAGCTGAAGAAGCTAGAGATAAATGAAGTGCCTGAGAAAGGTGGTAGGATGCACACTGTGGGACAACTGAAGAAATGAGGACATAAAACAGAAGCCAAAGTAGCTCCAGTTGCAGAAAAGACAAAAAGAACAGATTGCAGTGGTTCAGAAAAGTGTAGAAAAGCAGAAGACAATGTGGTGAGGAAGATTTGGGACAGACAGGAAGAAAGTAAGAGGAAGTGAGGATGTCCAGCAAAGAGGTGGCTGGATTGTGTGAAAGAAGATCTGTGACAGTCAGAGGAGTGTTGAAGAAGGCAGAAGTGTGGCACTGAATCGAGAAAGTTGGCGGGTTAACATGATACCCTGACCTCATGTAGAAAAAAATGGGAAAAAGGGGGCTGATGATGATGATGAGATAGGCGGTGAATCACATGTACCATCTTGACTAGTACTTAATTCCTGTATACATCTCCAAAGATAGACATATGTCATATGTTGACACCAAGCACATTATCTCTGTTGTGGTAGTCATCTCCCTAATTCTTGCTTGGAATATGAAAATTAGCACATTATTAATCTGTATGTCAGTCTGTTTGATGAAAACTAGCTACACATAGGTAGTCAATCAAACCCATCAAATTATGGGAGTTAGCTACATAACTTTTGATACTTAAAGTATCATTTATATTATTTTTCCACAGTTGTATTGACTATAGTGGCTATCAGGTTATCAAGCAGGGAGTAGGTTCAAATAGACCAGACTGAGAAATTAGCCTGACACAGAAGCAAACTAAATAAGTCACAGCAGTCATAACATGACCCATAGCCACATATGTATCATATTCCTCTTAATTTATTATTCACTCTGTTAGGATGACTTAATCATGGGAGTAGCTCTACCAAAGCCTTGGGAGTTATGCCTGGTTATAACATCTGATGGGAATTTTAATTAAGTTTGTAATTCACAAAATGATGGTGCTATATAATGCAGTAAAAGTTTGTTCATGTTTCAAGAGCCATCACTCATTTTATAATTGCATGACTTCAAACCATCCATAAGTAATAGCTGAAATGTATTAAAATTTAAACATATGCATTGCTCTATCTTTAGATGAAAGACTGGTTCAAAAATATCCTGTAGACAGCAAAATGAAATTGCCAGTCCAATAAACGTTTCTTAAAATAAGTAGTCCCCTCTGCTGAAACAGCACAACAAATGGCATTAATAGGTTATATAATCAAAGTTTAGTTATTCCTTTCACTGTGAATAGATCAGAGAAAACATTCAGTTCACACCAGAAGCAATAAAGGCAAACGCTTTACATGTCAATCATTTTTGGTGACTGATTCTTTGTGGAAACCTGTAAAACTCGTCTTACACAACAGTAACCTCCACTGTCAAAAAACTTCTTCAGAAACTTAAACCGTGTACCAATGCACCTGACAACTTACCTGCTGAATTTCTACAACTATCCGCAAACTCCATTGCCTACCCAATTAGCATACTCCTGAATATATCCATTTAGGACTCCATCATACCACACATCTGGAAGAAAGCATTTGTTCTTCTTCTACATAAAGGTGGCAACAACTCTGATATCTCTAATTTCCAACCATTAGCTATCCTCTCCCCCATTTCCAAAATATTAGAGAAATGTGTTCAAGCTCAGCTTCTCAATTATCTTGCTAATAACCAAATCCTATCCCCTAATCAGCATGGTTTCAGGCCAGGGCATAGTACCTCTACTGCTCTTATATCCTTCCTGGACACAGTAAATGAGGCTCGTGACACCAGTCACTTAGTTTCCTTACTCTTCCTTGACCTTTCAAAAGCCTTCGATACAGTCTCCTATCCCCTACTACTTTCCAAACTTTCCTACTTAGGTAGCTCACCCCTTACCCTGAACTGGTGCTCTAACTATCTCACAGACAGGCAACAAGCCACCAAATAGCAAAAATCCTTTTCACTATTTCTGAAGACTACTACAGGTGTACCCCAGGGATCAATACTAGGTCCCCTCCTATTTAGGATAGTCATCAAAAACGTCCATACTTCTCTTACCCATGACACTGTTATCCAATATACCGATAATTTCACAATCATCTGCTTAGCCAAATCCATTTCTAAGCAACAGCATCTTACCCAAGAGGCCTTCCCCTCTAACGAAGCTTGGATGACAAATAACCATCTTTCTCTAAACCTCAATAAAACTAAACTTCTAATATTCACCCCCTAAAAAAATACCCCTCTCAATAGGAATGAATTCTCTGTCCAATCCCTAACTAATACTGTCATAGAAGTCGTTCCAAGTACTAAACTGCTAGGTGTCACCATTGATGAAAATGTAGCATTCAACCCCCACATCCATAACAACATCAGAAAAACACATCAGAAACTAGGGATCCTTTATTGACACAATCACTTTCTCAACTTCTCTGCTAAGAAAGAACTAGCCTCTTCCTTTCTGCTTCCATCTCTACTATATGGCTTTGTCATCCTCACCAATATACAGTCCTCTCAGAAAACCAAACTCGACTCATGCTACAATAAGATCTCCAAATTTGTAACAAACTCAAAATATTCATCTGTCTATGTCTAAATCAGCTAACTGTCTTGAATTGCCACACTGCCTTACATATCTCCAATTAACCACAGCACATAAATTTATATATAAATCATCAATGTGCCCTTCTCTCTCCTCCCTACTAACCACATATCACCCCAACAGACCTCTTAGATCTGAAAACAAGTTGTTGCTAAAAGTTGACAAACCAAATCTCTCAGCTGGTCAAATGCTGTACGCTATTACTATCTCAAAACTCTGGAATGCCCTCCCATCTTCACTCAGAACCATCAACAATCCTGCTCTCTTTAAGACTTCCCTAAGAAAGCATCTTTCTTTTGTGTACATGTACACATGCCAAAATAAAACCTCCTTAAAATCCTATCTCCCCCACTATCATCCTTTCGTCATTCCATTACAATACTCGTATAATTTCCCCACACTATCTTACAATAACAAATCCACGAGCACTCCATCTTGTCAAATCACAGCTCCTAATACTTTCAGACCAATAACAGTTAATCTCAAAACTAATGCTCATCAGACAATTTCACTTTTAATGTTAATAATTTGCATCAGTGTAAAAGTGTAAAATATGTATATAATATTTGAACTGTTGGTATTATATTATCTTCTATGCAGTGTGGCAGTCTATACTTTGGACTAGTGTCATTTTCTGATATTTACTCTATTGCCATTGCATGTTATGCTGTATTGTGTGTTCTTTTCTTGTACCTACTGGTTATATATGTAGAGCTTTTCTCTCCAGGCCTCCACTAAAAATGGGCTCACCTAGGCCCAGTGGGCCATTCCCGGTAAACAAATGTAATCAATAAATAACTAAATAAAATTATGTAAAACTAAATTGGGCTGACACCAGCAAGAAGTAATCTTGTAGGCAGGGCATAATTGGCTGTGCATCTGTGCCTTCTGGAGCACCTATTTATACAACTCCGTCTCAAGTAAAAGAAATTCCTTTTTAAGTGACAGTAACTATTATAGAGATTTATAAATCAGGCAGCCATCTTTAGAAAAGAAAAAAAAATGTTAGAACATGATAAATATTTATAGCTATTCATAACATATCTCAGACATATGATTCAAATATTTATTTTGCAAATCTGAAATAGATGGTCTTCATATGAGATTTTATATATATTTATTTATCTGTTTATTTGACATTTGTTGACTGGGAATGTCTGGCTGAACTTGTGCCCTTTTTTAGCAGAGGCTCAACGGAGAAAAGCTCCACAAAGTATTACATACACCATAGAAATGTTTATAAACAGTACAGAATACATGAGGTAATATAAGCATGCATTATAGTGCTTGGATTCTCACTTGTAGCCTGAGAGTTTAAAAGGTGTTATTTACAAAAAAGGCAATAAAACAATATGTTAAAGTCATTCATATATCTCCAATAAAAAAAGGAGCGCCCCATATAGAAGGGAAGTAATGACAATTAACTCAGAGTTTAAGATAAGAGTACAGAAAGGACTGTATGTCAAATTTTAGTTCTTACAGGCAGCAGCATGTATATCAGTAATCAAAAGCAGAGAGGAAGTTGATAGAGCAGGTGATAGAAAAAGGTTAAGTGTCAAGAGAAAAAAAGGGGGTGGCTATGGCTAAAAGAGGGAAAATTAGATTTTTTTAATTTATAAATAAGAGAGGAGAGTAGTAGTAGTTAGAATCAAGTGAAATATGAAAAGTGGGAGTAAGCTAAGTGGGAAAAGAAGAGAGGGAGGTAGATATGAGTACTGGAGAAATTTAGTGAAAAAGGTATTAGGAGTTAGAGTTCTGTGGCTAGAATTAAGTATGAATTGTGAAAGGGCTGTATGCAATGGGGATCAGGTGATTAAGTCCACAGTGATTGTGTACAGGAGCAAGTTCAGGTATTAGTAATGTGGAATTTTAGGGCAATTTTAAATGGGTGGGGCTGTGTGATTGATATGATTGTTAAAGGTAGCTTATTCCAGTGGATAGAGGGAAGATAGCTGTAGAGGGTTTCACCAATTGATTTTTTAGGTTTGCAAATGTCAGGGAGGTTTTGGCTGGTGCTTCTAAGTTTCCTGTTTGGGAGGTAGTAATTTAAGATGTTGGAAATGTTAGGGCAAAAGAAGGGTTTATAGAGGATGAAGTGGATAATAAGTTGAAAGAAAAGAAGTTGATTGGGGAACTCAAGCCAGTTCAGTGTTTTCAAGGACAGGCAGTGATGGGATTTAGGTTGAGTGTTGGTGGCAAATCTAGCTATTTGTGATATATATTTTCCATCTTATTCAGTAGTGTTGCCTGTAGGTTAGTAAGGATTTGGGAGCCATAGAAAAGACAGGGTATGAGATAAGCAAAAGAGAGTAACCGTCTTGCCTCTGGTGTGAGATATCTTTTGTTACGATATAGTGAGCCAAGTTTTTGGTTGCTATTTTTGATGCAGTAATTTATATGAAGGTCGAACTTTAGTTTATCATCAGTTATGACCAGTAGTTTGGTATGGCAGTCAACATTTTTTTAAACACCTTTATTGAATTATCATTTGTGATACAGGCACATTTACATTTATATAAAAGTAATCAGACCGTATTAACAAGTTAAAATTAACAAACATCATGCTTCACATATATTGTTGTATATCATGTAACCTAAGCAACATTACATAAATTATTCAATTCCTGCCTTTTTTAAAAAAGGCACATCTTTATTAAACCATCACATACAACATAAGCAATCATGCATTTATATAAATGAAAACAAACCACACCGACACAATCCTATTTGCAAGCATTTTACATCACAACCATACTGACACACTACCAGTTGCAAATATTATACACCACTTATAATCTACCCAATTATTGTCATTCAAACATTACATAGCTCATTTAAGTTCTAACTTCCTTTAAACCTTATTCCTCTCCTACATGAAATTGTTCCCACAATTCCCATTTTTCCTATGTAGTTTGCTCCTACTTTTTTCTAAAGATCTCAGTTCCTGTTGTTTTATCTCTGTTACTATATTCACTACTTCTAATATAGTTAGCTTAGATTTTAATTTTAATTTTCTAGTCCTTGCTTTTTTGGCAACCGCCATAATTAGAGACAGCAAGGCCTTACTATGTCTATGCAGTTCTGATTCTGTATCATAGCTCAGAAAAATCATCTCCCTTGTCACACCAATCTGCTCACCCAGCATCTCCAACAGTGCATCCCACAGGGAATCACTGCACTCCCAGAAAATATGTTCCCAATTACCTCCTTATTCCCCGTCACACCTCCAACATTTGCTGTCTACCTGAGGAAAGACTCTCTGGAGTCTACTTGGGGTATATTTTGCTTGGAAATGTTTACATAGATATTTTATATGAGAAGTTATATTTGCATCTTTTCTGGGAAAAAGATACAGTGGTTAGAAAAATCATACTAAATCTAGTCTAACATCTTATTAGGAGGTTTTTTTTAGATGTCACATTGAATCAGTTTTAATTTCTTTAGGCATGTCTGTAGAAAATCATTGGTAGAAGCAGGCACATGGTTGACATTTTCTTGTTCTGCTAATCTGAATTCACTATCATTGTAGGTCTTCCCATAAACCCTTGAGAATCATATTATCTCTTCTTGATCGTCCTTCTGATGAAAGGAGGCATTTATTTATTAAGTTAATTTACTTTTCGGGCCCCTCAGCTGTGGAACTTGTTACTTCAGCAGTTTCAAGAGCATTTTTATTTGGATGTCTTCCACACTTAATATCTATTTATCTGAAATAGACTTTGATAGTGATTGAAGACATAATCTCTATTACCTTACTTTATGTACCTATTTCTTTTACTTGTGTTTTTATTCAGTTTGAAGTAATTTTATTTTATTTGTTACTTTTGAAATCAGTGTTTAGTGACAGAACATCTTAATAAAGGTGTAGTTGAAGGCCACTCCTTTGCCAGTATCTCAGTGTATTCTGATTTAGAGAAACAGGAATGACCTGGTGAACCAAGCACTTGTTAGCCACTTCCAATATATATATTTCTGTTTTAGAACAGAAGAAATATGTGGAGTGATGCTGCCTTTTCTCCCTTATCTAATAAGAATTCCACTGATATTTCTGTTTTGGAGAATGGCATAATGGCTAAGGTGTTTATCTCAGTGGCACAAGATACAGGGTTTGATTCTCATCTTGGGAAGCATGACTAGCTTAAAAAGCCCCCAGGGGTTGTTAGTATATTAATCATGTATGTCACATATAGAGTTAATGCTGCAAGTATTTGTCATAGACTTGCTGAAAGTAGAGAGAATATTTTAAGGAGGACTGAGTATTCCAGTGGCTGTTAATGAAATTTTTTGGCGATGCTAATGAAGACAGTATCCTACATGTTGCCCAAACATGTCCTCTTCCATTTTTTTAGTTAAAGAAAAGTACCATTATAAAGTACATAGAACAGCCACTTTGAAGGCTATATGATAAGAAGTGTGATTGCTGAGACACAGTTGGTACAAGTGAAGGAGCTGTTGCTTTTTTGCCAAAACAGTTCAGGCCTTCTTTTTGCTGTGTGTGTGTGTGTGTGTGTGTGTGTGTGTGTGTGTGTGTGTGTGTGTGTGTGTGTGTGTGTGTGTGTGTGTGTGCATGTGCATGTGTATTCCACTTTTTTGCATAAATACATTATAATGTCGATAACTACTTTCAGGGCTTTGCATATTATTTGAACACCTGCACTCATTTGTGGAATCGGTGTTTTAGCTTAATGTATCACAAAGAAGGTAATGGAGTGTTGAAGTAACAGAACATTTGTTTTCAAAACATGTTATTGCATACAGTAAAAAGATAACATACTTTACTGACTAGCAAATGTTTTATAAGGAAATCCTTATCTGTTATGTTTTATGGATAATTCAAGCATTAACCATTACGTATAAAATCAGCTGTTCCATTAAGATAAAACATGCACCCACTTAAGAAACACTGATGTACTTTCCCAAATAATCAGTGGCAGACTATATATTTTATAACCATTTAACTGCATGCAAAATGTAAGCCATAAGAATGATTATATGGTCAGATTTTAACTTTGAATACTTGAGAGCACAGATGGCTGGTAGAAGGAAATGTGTTTTTAATAGAACATGGAATTTTGTAGTCGGTCTGCTGTATATAGTTAAAGCAGTACGTACGGGAACAAAGTATAATATGGGAATAAAATTTGTGAAACATTGTGTTTTTAGAGTTTCAGATTAATAATGATAACAAAGATTGTGACTGTATTGCTGATCATAGCAAGGTTATATTTTGTTGTCAAACATTAATAAACAGCTCGCCCCAAGAGTGAAACCTGAGAGTTGAAGTTCAATTTATTGCAGTTACAGAAACAAAACAATGCATCATGTTTTGAGCAAGTACCACATTGTAATACTTTGTTGCATATGTTAGAAATTTCCATGAAGGGGGGATAACAAAATATGGGGTGTAAGCCATTTAATGTAGTTTTCTTCTTCTAAAAATAAGCAGTAGTTTTACATTTTTATCCAAAGAAGATTGTATGATCCATACTAATAGTAGAAGTAAACTAGTAATTAGGTATCTGCAATGTTTTAAAGTTTGTTTGGTTAAAAACATGTTCATTTTATAGAATTACCCTCATACGGATGGTGACAACTTATCAGCTAACTAGATTCAGTAACTTTAGGACCCTTTTGTCAGGGGCATCCAACAGGTGGCTGTAGTGCCTCAGTCTGGCTCATTAAGACATTTTATCTGACCCTTGGTATATCCTAAAACAATTGTTTTGAATGGACGGACACATGTTGGACATGGTAATGTTCCCCCTCCAAACCTTACCAAGTATGGTAAGTGGCCCCTGAACTGAACGGTAGGTGACCCTGAGCCTAAAAGGGTGGACACATCTGCTTAACATGGTCTTCATTAGTTATAGCCTTAATTGAACCGGTAACTTGAAAGTAGTCTTCATTATTTATGTGTGCTTATGGGAAGGTAAGGATTTTATTTATGGAGTCTTTGATGGCTAGAAAAACAAACACATATCTAATGCCAATGTTGCAAATAAGGTAGTTCTACACAAGATGATACTAATGAAAATACAACATGCATAAATACAAACAGTACTACAAGCACTACTATCTGCAGTGCAGTATACATATATATAAAAATATAAAGACAGTGAGTATGTAGCTAGGAACTATTTATGTACAGGTAGTAATGGCTGGCAGTATGGTAAGTCTGGCAGAGAGCACAGAGGATTAAAGCTCAGACCTGTTGATGAGCTGTATGGGGTGTGAATCTTTTCAGCTTCTTTTTGCCTATTGGGTGACCTTGAGCAAGTCACTTAACCAGCCAGTGCTTCGAAGAAATTGAGAATTTGGGCTAGGGTCCTTAATGGTCTCCTGCACTACATGCCTAGTAACTACCTATGACACTAAATAGTTCAAGAGGAGAGAAAAGTGCATTTGAGAAAGAAGACACAAACAGGAATGAAGAACGGAAGCAGAGAGAAAATAAAAACTTTTTGCAGAAATGAGTTAAGGAGGGAGAAGGTGGATAGAAGGGAGACAGGAGTGAAGTGGGGAAAAGTGGGTTATAGGAAGAGGATAAAAATAAGAACTAGAGTAAGAAAAGAGAGATTGAGGAGCAGTGATGAGGGGCTTTTGTGGGGTGAATGAAGAGATAAGAAAAGAGAGAAGTTGAGGACAAGTGTGGAATACAGTAGATGAGAGGGGGAGCAAATGATGGCAGGTGTGGAGTATAGGAGAGGAGAATAAGTGAGGACAGAAGATAGGAGATGAGATGTGAGTAGGCAAGGGGTAGGCATGGATTATATAAGATGAGACATGAGATTAGATATGGACAGGTATGGAATACAGAAGATGAGAGAACATAGTAGATAAAAACAGATGTGGAATATAGGGGATAAGAGAAGAGAAGAGAGTAGCTAAAGATAGGTGTGGAATGTAGGAGATGATAGAAGAGAGAAAGTGAGGACAGGTGTAGTTTACAGGAGACAATAACATGTAAAATGGGATTTGACAGGAGAGTAGGCAAGGACAGATGTTGAGTATAGGAAATGAGAAAAGACACACAAGAATAGGTGTAGAGCAGAGGAGATGAAAGAAATGAATAAATATAGGGCAAGTGTGGAGTAGAAGAGATGAGAGAACTGAGTAGATATGGGCAAGTGTGGAGTATAAGAGATGAGAGAACAGAGTATATATGGGCAAGTGTGGAGTATAGAGGATGAGAGAACAGAGTAGATATGGGCAAGTGTGGAGTATAGAGGATGAGAGAGCAGAGTAGATATGGGCAAGTGTGGAGTATAGAGGATGAGAGAACAGAGTAGATGTGGGCAAGTGTGGAGTATAGAGGATGAGAGAACAGAGTAGATATGGGCAAGTGTGGAGTATAAGAGATGAGAGAACAGAGTATATATGGGCAAGTATGGAGTATAAGAGATGAGAGAACAGAGTAGATGTGGGCAAGTGTGGAGTATAGAGGATGAGAGAACAGAGTAGATATGGGCAAGTGTGGAGTATAGAGGATGAGAGAACAGAGTAGATATGGGCAAGTGTGGAGTATAAGAGATGAGAGAACAGAGTATATATGGGCAAGTGTGGAGTATAGAGGATGAGAGAACAGAGTAGATATGGGCAAGTGTGGAGTATAGAGGATGAGAGAACAGAGTAGATATGGGCAAGTGTGGAGTATAGAGGATGAGAGAACAGAGTAGATGTGGGCAAGTGTGGAGTATAGAGGATGAGAGAACAGAGTAGATATGGGCAAGTGTGGGTATAAGAGATGAGAGAACAGAGTATATATGGGCAAGTATGGAGTATAAGAGATGAGAGAACAGAGTAGATGTGGGCAAGTGTGGAGTATAGAGGATGAGAGAACAGAGTAGATATGGGCAAGTGTGGAGTATAAGAGATGAGAGAACAGAGTATATATGGGCAAGTATGGAGTATAAGAGATGAGAGAACAGAGTAGATGTGGGCAAGTGTGGAGTATAGAGGATGAGAGAACAGAGTAGATATGGGCAAGTGTGGAGTATAGAGGATGAGAGAACAGAGTAGATATGGGCAAGTGTGGAGTATAAGAGATGAGAGAACAGAGTATATATGGGCAAGTATGGAGTATAAGAGATGAGAGAACAGAGTAGATGTGGGCAAGTGTGGAGTATAGAGGATGAGAGAACAGAGTAGATATGGGCAAGTGTGGAGTATAAGAGATGAGAGAACAGAGTAGATAAGGGCAAGTGTGGAGTATAAGAGATGAGAGAACAGAGTAGATGTGGGCAAGTGTGGAGTATAGAGGATGAGAGAACAGAATAGAGATGGGCAAGTGTGGAGTATAAGAGATGAGAGAACAGAGTAGATAAGGGCAAGTGTGGAGTATAGAGGATGAGAGAACAGAGTAGATATGGGCAAGTGTGGAGTATAAGAGATGAGAGAACAGAGTAGATGTGGGCAAGTGTGGAGTATAGAGGATGAGAGAACAGAATAGATATGGGCAAGTGTGGAGTATAAGAGATGAGAGAACAGAGTAGATATGGGCAAGTGTGGAGTATAGAGGATGAGAGAACAGAGTAGATATGGGCAAGTGTGGAGTATAGAGGATGAGAGAACAGAGTAGATATGGGCAAGTGTGGAGTATAAGAGATGAGAGAACAGAGTATATATGGGCAAGTATGGAGTATAAGAGATGAGAGAACAGAGTAGATATAGGCAGGTTGGTGTATAGAGGATGAGAGAACAGGGTAGATATAGGCAAGTGTGGAGTATAAGAGATGAGAGAACAGAGTAGATATGGGCAGGTTGGTGTATAGGAGATGAGAGGACAAAGTAGATATGGGCAGATGTGGAGTATAGGAGATTTGAGAACAGAGTTAGTAAGGACAGGTGTGGCATACAGGAGATGAGAGAGCAGACTAGATATGGGCAGGTGTGGAGTTAGGAGATGAGAACAGAGTAGATATGGGCAGGTGTGGAGTTTAGGAGATGAGAGAACAGCATGGATATGAGCAGGTGTGGAATATAGGGGATGAGAGAAAAGAGTATATATGGGCAGGTCTGGAGTGTAGGAAATGAGAGGACGGGTTTGAAATGGCAGGGTATGTGAGGAATAACACTTAAGGGGGTAAAGGCTATTTTGATGCAGCATTTGCTTTACAGTGTTTCAATTAGATGCTGTCATACTGAGGTTTTTAAACTGCTGTGAGTTGCAAGTGTTGTAAATAGCTGGGTATGAAATTCCTAATAGCTTGAGCTGTTTTTGGAGAGGATCTTCAAGCAGCAGGTAGAGAGAACAGCAGCCTTTGAAGTGCAGTAGACCCAGGGGAGTGTGTCTGTACCCATCTTCCCAAAAATATAATGGTAAATTCTGAAATAAACTTCTCTGATTAAAATCCCTTATTAATAAATTGTAACAAAAAAAAAAAAGAAATAAGGAAAGGTTGTAAGAAGTCTCCATCCCCCACCTCAGGACTCCACTGAAACATGCCAGCAAGGACTTTAAGAGCACTATTAGAAAATATAAATCAGAGTATGAACTTAAGGTTGCTACATACCAAAAGGAAATACAAATCTTTCTTCAGATGTTCATCGTGTTTCACTGTTGCAGTCATCACTGTAGGGTTCTTCCTGCCGGCAGACAGCCCTCGGTCCGCCAGAATCCCAAAGTCTGGGTCCGGCGTCGGCTGTATACTCACCCTCCCTGACGTCAGTGCACCAGGGGTACAAAGCTCCCAGCCGACGCCATGTTCTCCAGTCTTTCTTGCGGTGGAAGCAGTTCGCAAGTGCCAGTCGGGTGACTCCTGTTATTTTTGGTGCTTCATACCGAAGACATTCTTCTTTTCAAAGCTAAGTACCCCATTGGGGAAACTTTTTTCTTGCTCCAGACCGATGTCAGAAAAAGTTAATAATTGTATTTCATGTGGGAAGCAAATACCTCATAAGGATTTTCACTCTTACTGTATTTCTTGTCTAGGCCCTGACCACGATGTAGCTAATTGTCGGTTTTGTGCTAGATTTAATCAATGTACTATTAAACGGAGATATGATTTTGCCTTTCATTACTTTGGGAGGCGATTTAATTATAACATGCCGTCGCACATGCTTCCAACTACTGGAGTTCATAAAAGGCGCAAGGAAAAGGATAGGCCTCCGAGGTCCAAATCAGATGACAGTTTACAATCAGAGCCAGCTGCCTGTTTGGCCGTCATCAGTGAGGCGCTTTCGCAGCCCCTGTCGTCGGCCATTACAGAACTGCTTGCCAAAACGGACTCCCATGAGGAGCCAACTAGGCCTTTGGATACTCCAGGTGCAGGACCTTCGGATAATGCTCCCTCGGATGGGTCCAGAGCCGCTGTGCAGGTACCGGCTTCCGAGGGGGTTTTCAGGCCTACGCAGCTTCAGGTAAAGGCAAAGACAAAGACAAAGACTCCTTCTAAAACAAAGACTCAAGCCCAGGCCTCCTCTGATCCGGGACCTAAATCTCAAAAACAAATGCTTAAAATGGTGGAGAACTTGCTAACTATGATTAGGGGTTCCCACCCCCCTCCAGACAAAAGGCCAAGACAAGAATTGGATTATGAATCCTCTGATCAGGTATCTATCTCTTCAGTGTCTTCCTCTGAACAGGATTATACTTTCCCTCCTTATGAGGATTCTGATGCTGAGGAAATCCATTCCTTCAGCTTCTCCCCCTGAGGATTATTCTTTTGGGGAAACTTTACATGACATGAGGGAACATTTTCACTGGGAAGGACAGGAGTACTCTGAATCTAAGAGAAGGCTTAGGGATTTCCTTCTTCTTCCCCAACACAAACCCCTGGCTATTCCTCCTATTTTGGATATTGTGGATGATGTCTTTTCTGAGTCTAATTTAACTCCTGACTCCTTTCCTCCAGCCCCTGCTAAGCCTGATAGATATTACAGAGTCCCTGACTCCCACCAGTTTATATTTAAAAATCCTACTGCTGATCCGGAAACCATTTCTCAGGGTCCTAAGGGTGTTAAGGCCGCCACTGCTAAGAACCCTATTCCGTCAGATAAGGATTCTAGAGCTTTGGAGAGATGGGGCAAAAAAGTGTACACTTCTGCTACTTTATCTATTAGGGCTTTAAATTGTCAATTTCATATGTTGAAATATCAGCAATACCTTTTGTCTGTTATGAAACAAAAACTGTGTACCATTTCTGCATGTGCAGACAATAAGGAATTACAAGATTTGATGCATGCTACTGAGCAGGTGGGGAAACATACCTTACACTGTGGTTTTGATGCTTTGAAGGCCTCTTGCAGGGCGGCTGCCACTGGCACAGTCATTAGAAGGCATGCTTGGTTAAAGGAACAAAATTTGCCTGATCAAGTAAAAGTGAAATTACTGGGTGCTCCTGTTCAACATAATGTTTTGTTTGGGTCTAAGGCTGAAGAGGTTATAAAGAAAACATAGGATAAGGCAAAATCCATGCAAACGGTTAAGGATTTCTTACAAGTTCAGCCTCCTAGATTTAGCAGAAATTGGCCAGCTAAAAATTGGTCCTTTCCCATATTGGACAGGCCTCAGAGGGGTAGATAATAGGTGCCCCAGAGGGAGGGCCCAAGCACAGACCTCTTATAGACCTAGACAGTGGAGTGCTTCCACCCCCAGGGGTGGAGAAGATAGGTCTCAACCTTATAGGAAACAGGCTGAATGACTCCCCCTGCATGGCTCCAGGAACCTCTCTCCTGGAAGCTCCTCTGGGAGGAAAACTTTCTCTTTTTCACCAAAATTGGACTTACATAACCCAAGACAAGTGGGTTCTGGATGTAGTTTTAAGAGGTTACAAATTCCACTTTCACACCTTACCAAAACCAAATGGATGGCCAGACCTACCAAAAACTCAATGGGCAGAGGCATTAAAACAGGTGAGGTCCCTCATGGCTTTGAGGACCATAGAACTGGCTCCAAATTCAGAGATGGGACAAGGCTTTTATTCAAGACTCTTTCTAGTTCCCAAAAAGCAAAATACTTGGAGACCCATTCTGGATCTGTCAGTCTTAAATACTTTCCTGGAGATACCAAAGTTCAAGATGCTTACTCTGCAGCAGCTCCTGCCAATGTTGAGCAAAAATGCATGGATGGTGACATTGGACTTAAAGGAGGCTTACCTACACATTCCTATCAGACAGGAGTGCAGAAGATACCTCAGGTTCAAGGCAGGCTCGAAACATTACCAATTCTCTGCGCTGCCCTTTGGCTTGTCTACTGCGCCCAGAGTCTTCTCCAAGTGCCTGGCACCAGTAGTAGCTTACTGCAGACTCAAGGGAATTCAAATTTACCCTTATCTGGATGACTGCCTTATTCAAGCAGACAGCAAGGAGGTCTTACTCCAGCACCTGGAATTTGTTCAGAGTCGTAAAAAAGTCAAATTTGGCACCCACTCAACAGATAACTTTCCCGGGTGCTCTTTTAAACACAACAACCCAGATGGCATTCCTGACATCAGAAAAACAACTTCAGCTGGCTTCAACTTTCAAAAGCCTGGCGTTAATGTCTCAGCTAACTGCAAGGAAATTCTTGAAGGCTTTGGGTTACATGGCTTCCTGCATCCTACTCATACCATATGCAAGACTGCATATGAGGAAGATACAATGTTACCTAAAAAGCGTATGGTCCCAGCATTGTCACAGTCTAGAAACAGTGATTACTGTCTTGCCTTGCCTGCAAAAGGAATTCCATTGGTGGGCCACAGCATGTCTTCAAAACAAAGGGAAAACCTTCAGTCTGCCTCCAGCCTACCAAGTGATAACCACGGAGGCCTCGGATTATGCATGGGGAGCCCACTTGCAGGTGAAAGGCCTGCAAGGATTTTGGACAGAGGATCAGAAGCATCTACATATCAATTTAAAAGAGATGTTAGCTGTGCAGATTGCCCTCTTGGCTTTCAGGGATCTTTTACAGCCAGGGCCGCTACTGATACGGACAGACAACACCACAGTTATGTGGTACATAAACAAGCAAGGGGGTTCACACTCCTACCCCCTTTGCAGACTAGCCATGACTCTATGGAACACAGCACTAGCTTGCAAGGTGGACTTACAAGCTCAATTCCTGCCAGGGAAACAAAACACTCTGGCTGACAGCCTGAGCAGGAACCTGTCAGACCCACACGAGTGGATGCTAGACACCCAAATATTCAAGATGATTACAGAAGCCTGGTGCTGCCCGGACATAGATCTATTTGCATCTCCCCACAACTACCAGTTACAGACTTTTTGCACAAGGACATATCACAAGCTAGCATGGAAAGTGGATGCTCTCTCATTCAGTTGGAGGAACCTCTCGGGGTATGCCTTTCCACCACTACCTCTTCTACCAAGGGTGTTATTAAAAATAAAACAGGACAAACCAAAGCTGATCTCACTAGCCCTGAATTGGCCTCAACAATTTTGGTACTCAACACTGATAAATCTATCCCAGGAACCTCCTTGGATTCTACCTCAGATTCCAAATCGTTTGTCTCAATATCAGGGCCAGGTCCTGCACTCTCAAATCAAAACTCTCAGCCTGGCGTTCAGGGTCTATAATTAATCCTACCCTTTCCAAACAGGTCATGAATGTTATCTTAGAAGCCAGAAGGCCTAGCACTAGGAAATCTTATAAAGGTAAATGGAAGAGATTTTGCACCTGGATGCATGCTCAGGAATCAGATCCTCACATTCCAAATATTCCATTGATTGTACATTACCTAACAGATATGTTGCATAAGGGTTTATCTTTTTCCTCCATAAAAATACATGCCTCAGCTATCTCTGCACATTATAATAGATATCCTCCAAATTTTTCACATCCACTTCTGAAACAATATCTCAGAGGAGCAAAGAATTTAAGGCCCCCTAGGACTCCACCCATTCCTGCCTGGGACCTCAATTATGTCCTGGAAAAACTTACTCTACCTCCTTTTGAGCCTGTTGCCACATCTGATTTAAAGTATTTATCATGGAAGACTGTTATCCTACTGGCTTTAACTTCAGCCAGGAGAGTCTCGGAGTTACAAGCGCTCATGACTGTGGAACCTTACATTATTTTTCATCAAGACAGGGTTACTTTGAGGACTAACCCTACTTTCATGCCTAAAGTGGTTTCTAAAGTGGCTTTAAACCAAACTATTCACCTGCCAACTTTTTTCCCTAATCCACAAAATAAGGGGGAGAGGATCTTGCATTCTTTGGATGTGCACAGACAGCTTCGCTTTTACCTGGACAGAACCAAGGATATCTGGAAAACAGAACAACTGTTTGTTTCTTATGCAGCAAATTCCCAAGGCAAAGCTATTTCAAAACAGACCATTTCTAAATGGATTGCTCATGGAATCAGATTTTGCTACTCTCATCATGGAAAGCAAATCCCAGGAAAAATTAGGACACACTCTACCAGAGCTGCTGCTACTTCAGCTGCCTTTCTCAGGGGAGTCCCTACCAAAGATATTTTGGAAGATGCATCTTGGAGTTCAGTGCATACTTTCTATAAGCACTATAATCTCCCTCTTTATTCTAAGTCTAAGGCAGGCTTTGCTTCTGCAGTCTTGCAAGGCCTTCTAGCCGCCCCTTCTACTCAATAACCACCACCCTTTATCTCAGCTTTGGGAGTCAACCCTACAATGATGACTGTAATAGTGAAACACGATGAACATAGTACAGTTGTGTACACTTACCATAAATGTAGATGTTCGAGTGTCTTCACTGTTGCAGTCTGGGTTACCCACCCTCCTGTCCCCTCTTATACTTTTATTGGTGTGGTTCCCTGCTTCACCCTTCTTCTGAGGTGTATTTGCTACAGGGTATGGGGTTTGTTGTATGTTAATTTTTGTTTTACTTTTAGCCTTTACTTCTGGACACCTGACATCTGGGGCAAGAAAAACTGGAGAACATGGCGTCGGCTGGGAGCTTTGTACCCCTGGTGCACTGACGTCAGGAAGGGTGAGTATACAGCCGACGCCAGACCCAGACTTTGGGATTCTGGCCGACCGAGGGCTGCCTGCTGGCAGGAAGAACCCTACAGTGATGACTGCAACAGTGAAGGCACTCGAACATCTACATTTATGGTAAGTGTACACAGCTGTACTTTATGTCAAGAAATTAAGGAATAATGTCCCTGAATGTACTGAACTCATCATTAATAACACAGCCCAATCCCGGGGATAGAGCCAGGATTTTGGCAGAAAAATGTAATGCTAACTTTAACCCATGTGCTTTCACCCAGATTTGTAGCCAGACTGATAGCATTATGTGTTCTAAGGCAGTATGGCAACTGTGTTATGTTTACCAATTGTTCCCCATTTCTACCAATTGGTAGTACAACCTGCAAGAGATGTAAGTATGTAAGTAACATGAAAGCAAGACTCGCTCAATGTATGCATTGTAACCATTATCACTGAAAATGTAATAACTAAATATTTGTCTAAAGAAGTGAACAGAAAGGTAATAAGCATAAAAAATCACCAGCCAAGGGAGATGAAGCCACAAGAACACTGGTTATCCCCGAAAATGTAGTTTTTCCTGATGTCAGATTGGAACAAGTCTTAAAATGTCTATAAAAGGTGAAAAATAACACTCCCATGAGACCAGACAGTATACCAGGCTGCATTCCTATCCAGACCTTAGCCTGAATCCAGGGTTTATGCTTTAAGCATAGAGAACAGCAGCTGTGACTCCCCTACACAAGGGTGGCTTGTCTACAGACCCAGGTAATTAAAGGCTCATTAGCCTCACCAGTCTTATAGCAAAGCCATGGAATGTATTATAGCAGACTCATTTATGCAGACATATGCAAATTAACTGATTTAGATCCCAGTTAGTCTGGTTTTGTGAAGGGCGGAAACTGACTCTGTTTTCTGAAAGTAATAAACTTCTTTAAATGGTTACAGAGGCTGTGGACAGTGGTCAATCTGTACACCGTGCTTACCTTGGCCAGGCCAAGGACTTAGACACTGTCCTTCATGCTGGCATTTTTGAAAAATTTGACAAAAAGTTAATGTAAACCTCTGTGTTGTCCACTAGATTGCAGATTGGCTATCCAACATATCTCAGTTTGTAAAAGTTATTGGAATCCTCTCTGAGTGTGAAATTGTAACTTGTGGGGGTAACATAAGAATCAGTGCTGGATCCTTTCCTGTTTGGCATTTATTTTGTAGACATCCAAGTCAGTATCCCAGAAGTATGGTTGCTTAAGTTTGCTAATGACTGCAAGCTAGGCACTGTTATCATCCGAACCACTGAAACTAAACTGCTCTTTCAAGGACTTGACTATGCAGATACCTGCTGTAGTGCAAACAGTCATAAGCTAAAGGCATAAAAGTGAAGCACAGTCATATTCATTGCAAAAGCTGCGCCTTCCTCTTACAGTATAAATGGTACTCCTTTTCAGACAGATACAATCATAGGAGACCTGGGTACTTGCAAAGACAATGTTCTCTCATTCAATCATCACATTACAATAGTCAGGAAATCCTTCTATCTGGCCCAGTTAATTTGCAAGAAAATATCTTCATGATTAAAGAAAGTCTTGCTAATATATTCTTCCCTTATCAGACCTACTTCAAATACAATATCCTATTTTTTGTACGTACGAATCCAAGCATATCCCTCAACTAGAAGTGCCCCAGTGATGTTTATCCAGTTAAATTAAAGGCCTTAAATCTTTCAGCTTTGACAGGTTAGCATAGTTCTCCCTGTACTCATTAGCCTACTGGCTGCTCCAGGGTAACGCGTGCCTTGCTTTTTGAGACATAAAAGACCCAGTACTATTTGACCTACTGTTTCTCTACAAAAACTGTGGCTCCACAAACACCTATACTAGGGACCTAAATGAACACCAAGAGGTAAACAAGCCTTGCTGGAGGGTAAGCTCCAAACTGAAGTGTATTTCCCAGCCTGTGGTGTGAGTTGCAACTACTACTTTGTTTACTTTTTATGTTAACCTTGGTGATTCTATGGCCCTGCTTGATTTGGGAGATCAGCATTATTAAGTGCTTGGAAAGAGTAGCAATAAATTGTGTGCGTCTGCCTATAGGTATGTATTGTTATGCATCTTATGGTTCCTGTCATTGCTTGCCGAGTATCATTCCTATGTTACTAATCCATTAATCAGCTGATGTAATGAACTGATCTTTTCAGAAGGTTTTTTTTTTTTTTTTTTAACAACAGTGGTATTAGTGGAGCTTCCTACAGTGAAAAATGGTAAAGCGAATTAAAGAACAGGAATCGGCATACTTAAGCTAAAGAAAATCGAGATTCTGCTGTAAGATGACCTGCAAGATTGTAGGAGAGTTTTTGATGAGTATCTTTTGGATAGTCATATCTGCATGCATTTAGGGGTATTAAATTGATCACAACTTATTTAATCTAATCCTCAGATTTAAAAGTTTTACTGGAGGGTTGCTGTTTAGGAAATGTGAGGTGCCAGAGAAAGTGGATTTAGTTTTAGTTGCTTTAAACTTAATTTTTTTCCTAAACTTAGTGGCACAGTAGATTAACTTGCTTTTGGAGGGATGCCTGAGCTGACTCAGAGCTGGGGACTTTGAGGAGGAAGAGGTTATCAGCATGTAGTACGAGCTTGAGGGATGGAAGGTTGTTAATAAGGAGTGAGGAAAGGGTGCAACTCAGAATATATCCCTATGGGTGTGTGGATTGAAAGGTGTCAGTCATGGATTCATTGGAAGCCTATTGGATCTAAATGATTTGATTTGGTAGACATGATGGATGACAAAAAAATGAGAAGAATGTAAATTAAAGGAAAACAATAAAATATGTAACAGCCAAATGTGCAGGTGAGTGTCCAAAGCTGATTACACTTTGCTTGCATGCAAACATTGCTGTTTTTAAATCCTCTCTGGATTAATGTCTACAATAATATGGATGCTACTTATTAAAAATTAAGAGACAAAATTTGCAATCTGTCTCGTAATCGGCTATGCATTATATAAATGTTCCTCACTGTGATTTACCTTTCTTAGGTTGCTAAATGCACCAGAAAAATGCTACCACTAAGCCCTAGTTTGTGGGCACTGGCCTGGATCCAATTTGACAAGTGGAACAGTGAATGCATGGTGCTTAGAGCAGGTCCATATCAGAAGATCAAATGGACAGATTGTCAAAACCCATATGGCTGAGACCACATGATGGACAATTCAGTCCATTGAACTGTTCTGACTGAGATTATTTTACAGTAGGGATCAAGAAATGTTCCCTTTTCCCCACTGTAGTGCGGTCTCAGTGTTGGAATACATAACTAGCAGGTGGGGTGTGGGTGTAGCTTGCCCCCCTGCAAAAGCATCATTTCTTTTGTATTCGGTGTTGTTTGGGCTTGAATTTTTTTTCAACAGACTGAATTGTCGATCTTATGGTCTTGACCATATGGGTTTCGACAATCTGTCTTTTCAGTCTTTTGACATAAACCCCTTACAGCATGAGGAAGAAATTACAGAAACTGATGTTACAAAATAGGGCTTTCTCTGTTTTACCCCCATTATTCATCTAAGGAGACAAAGTACATTAATGGTTTTGACTACACACTGCTTACACACAATAATGGCACTTGTGACTTCCATTCCCTTTTGAACCCCTTCCACCAATCATCAGTTACCTTGACTTCGAGGAATGCATGTCATCATCTGCTGCACCACCCATGAGTAGAAAGATTATACGTTTTACTACTTAGAGTGGAGAAATGTAAAGGAGTGCTTAGTTTATCTCCATCTATCCATCTTAATTGATATCTGGGCATGTTCTTGAAACCAGGTCAGCAGAAGTGGTAGCTAGGCAGTATGGACACAACAATAGGGTGAGTATACTGTGATCTGCCTTTGGTTGCTTGTTCTTAGATTACTTACTTTGTTCAGGTATAGTTGCTCGGTGCTTTTTTTTCACATGGTTGATTGCTTGCTACATGTCATAGCGATGTATAAAGGATTGTTTAGTAGAATACAATACATTCTAATAGCTGGCTTTAGGCACCAGTGAACCCTGAGGTCTCTGGGGGCCCCCCAACCACAGCAGGTTATCTTATCTTGATATTTTTTAACATGTCTGTCAAACCAAGAAGGTAATAATAACTCTTTTCCTTTAAAACTTAAAGATATCTCTGGTTATAGTAACAGTGTTTTGTCAAGTAGCAGGCTTCACAATTTCAATAACTACTTTAACACTGACATAGCGCCCCTGGCTTAGTTAAATTCTACTGATGGATATTCTGTCCACTAAAATTAACAACATAGCCAGGTTTAGGTACCTGCAACATCGCTTAATCATCCTTGACTGTGTGGGGGCCCCACAAAAACTGCTGCTGCTGGTTGGGGCAAAATGAGGAGAAAAAAGGTATTAATGTTTTGATTACACCCTTTAACTGAACAGGACTGTGATATGACCCAGTTAGGATAAAGCTGATAATGAACACAAGCATGTTAAGCATTAGAGTGATCAGGAGCCCAGAGTGACTGATCACAGTGCAAACCTTGGATTTTAGGGAAAGCTGATACTTCCCATCTTCAGGTGTAGTTTTCTTTCAGGGAGTTTTATAAATACTGGCAGAACACCAGTTACTGTGACTCTTAACTTGTTTGGTCAAGAATTCTGAGCAAAATCAAAAATAATAGCCACTCAAGATCAGGAACACATTTAAATATTATTCTAATTCCCTTACAAAGTTAAAATAACAACACATTTTGCATCAACATACATTTTTTTGGATAATAAGAAAAATGAAAGTGACCTTTAGATTTATTGACTGTCTGTAATCCTGAAGGATTTACCAGAAAGTCAAACTTTTTACAAGGAACACATCAAATTATGAGGCAAAATCATGGATGGTCTGTGAAAGAAGGGACATTGATGGGTTTACATTACTCCTCAATGAGGTCAATAAAAGTGACCTACCTACTGCTATTTGATGACTGCTCAACAGCAGTCACTGATCTAGTGTGGCAGTACCATTGTTGCATAATGTATTACTATTTACTGAATTAAGCATAAATCTAGTACTGCTATGGCTTGTGTGTGTGTGTGTGTGTGTGTGTGTGTGTGTGTGTGTGTGCCTGCAAAAAAAAAAAAAATACTGATTTTTGTCAGTGCACACACCCAGTAATGCCAGGACATATGCATTACTCTTTTGGGTATCAGTAAAAAATGCAGTTAACAAGTAAATACATTTAAAAAGTAAGGAATAAAATATATCACAGATAAGCCAGCCACGTGTATCTTCTAGGAGTCTGGCGGCTCCCAATCCCCGGACTTTATAAATGGATTTTGACATGGACTTAGTGGCGGCTTTTGCTCTTAACCTCACCCAGTCTAAAGCCGGCCCTGCTTGTATGTATATAGAAGGTTGTTGTAGATTTTGTGGGGGCTAGGGATTGTGTGATCCTTACTACTATAATTTTCATCACAGTCAAAACTCATTGGTGTGCACAGGAGTTCCTTATAGCTTGTGTTTGGGTTGGGGGCTTTGTTTCTTTAACTTTTCTCACCAACCTCAGAGGTGTACAATGAAAGTTACTATACCTTGTGTAGGGGCAGTGCTCTGTTTGGGAGCAACAAAATGGAGTACATTACTGTAATCCTTTTTTCACTTTCCTTACAGTCACACATTAGGCATGTATACAGGTGGTGCCTGCCTTTGGGGTTAAGGGTGAGGAGTGCAAAAGCATGCTGTGTATATGTATGTCAGCAGTAACATGTCTCCCATCAAGACTGTTGTTTGGCAGTGGAGTCTCCACATCAATTCTGTGCATAAGCTCTTGTTTCTGTTACCAGTTTTGTTTTTTCAAAACATTTTTTTTACTTCATACAACAATATACCAAGAAAGATAGGCAAAAAATGCAATAGTTCAATAAACAAAACAGTTTTTAAAAATGACAAGTGGTAGCATCCATTTCCATTTTTTAAAACACACTGCTCTAATAAAGACTTATTCCAACATATGTACTTTGGTTTTCTTCTAACAGATCTTATTATAGATATTTTTTTTTTTTTTTTTTTACACAAAACAGTGGCAAGATCCAAATGTTTGTTACATGTACAGAAACATCACACTTTCATTTCTTTTTGTTATATTCTTTCTGGTCAGTGCCAGTAACTCCAAATTAATACTAATTGATGTTCTTTTATTCCCAAAGTTATTGAATCATTCATTAGAATCACTGAGTATGACCATAAGCCACCAAATATTTTTTTTCTGATTAGCAACGTTATTGTGATTACAGCTGAAAAGTTATGGTATCAGTCTGCCTTTGTCTTTGTTAAACCTCCAACATACCAATTCATTTGATTTGTACATTTTCGTAAGTTTATGTACTATAATGAAAATTCCATGTATACATTTACGACTGAAAATTTTCCAACATAAAGTACAAGTTAAACTTATAAATTTCCAAATCAGCCTTTTATTATGATCTCTATAAGAACAAAACGTTATTCCCTGAGGTAAGTATATTTACAGCATTTGTTTGCTTTAAGGTATGGTTTGTGCAGTAGAGGTCAAACAGGTACATTTTATGGAGTTGAGTTCAGAGATGCAGTGGAACTATAACAGTCAATGCAACTGTGTGTTAATATAACTTTAATATGAAATTATTAGAAAATGAATTGTGTTACAATCTCTTGTAGAAGTGATTAGCACACTTTTTATTTTTCTTTGTGTGTATGTATATATATATATATATATATATATATATATATATATATATATACACACACATGCATATAAATGTATGTGTGTATAGCAGTCTGTATTAAATTATTGAAGTGCATAAACACCCTGCCAACATCTTCAGACACATTTTGTTTGAATAGTGGTAGTGTTATGAAAAAGATTTCCGAAGATAAGGTGTAGGGATGGGGTTAGGGCCATGGTTGGGCTTAGCACTCAATAATAAGGTGGTGCAATGGGCAAAGCCCTCTTCTCATTCTTGCTGTGTGTGCTGTACCCCTAAACCTGCCCATGCCTCTAACCTTACCTGTTCAGCTTACCTTTGGAAAAAAAACCTTTTCATAATACTACCACTACACAAGGCACTTGGACACACATCATATAGAGCAGCACACATGCACAACATCAAATCTGTTCCCTTCTGTAGCTCTTATTCCAACCCTACCCAATAGACACACATCCAGTCCTACCCCTAATGCTTACGCCTTCTGTATATGAGAAAGGTTGTGCATTACAAACATTTTCACATCTGCAGCACTTGAGAAAGAGTGTTTAGATGAGCTGATGATCTGAGAGTGTGAAGTGCACTTGTGTATATGTGTGTGCCTATATGTATGTGCACTTGTGTGTATGTGTGTGTGTATATGTGTGTGTGTATATATATATATATATATATATATATATATATATATATATATATATATATGTGGCTCTACTTTGAAACATCTAAAACCCATAACCTCTAATTTCATAACATTGAGACCAAAACATCTAAAACCCATAACATGGAATTTCATAACATCTAAAACTACAAATCACAAGAAAATAACACCCCCTCCACATATAACAACAGCAAACTGCCAAACACACTTTTTACTATGTTTATGCAGGGGGAGAAAGCCCCCCTGCACCCCCCATGTTGGCCCCCCGTAAATTAAATATACCAACTCCAACATCGCACTACAGTGGGAAAAAGTTAATTTCCTAACCCCACTGTATCAAGCCCCCCTGCAGAAACATAGTAAAATGTGTGTTTGGTAGTTTGGTGCCATTATATGTCGTTATATATGGAGGGGATGTTATTTTCGTGTGATTTGTACTGTTAGATGTTATTAAATTCAATGTTATGGGTTTTAGATGTTTTGCGCTTTAGATGTTCTGGTCTCAATGCTATGAAATTAGATGTTATGGGTTTTAGATGTTTTGAAGAGGACCTATATATATATATATATATATATATATATATATATATATATATATATATATATAAAATGTTTGAAATACAAAATATCAAACGTTAATACATCAACTCAGAAAAATTACAACACACGCACAAAAAGTTTTATGCAGGGGGACGGGCAAACACCTGACCACCACAATTACCAGTAATTGGCATAAAAGCTGGTGCAGTATTTTGAACATTTGAGCAACGGATGTTCAATCTTTTGCAAGTTCAACCAAACTAGACGGACCTATATAAATATATAAATTTATAATGCATAATTGCCACTGAGTTGAGTTTGACCGAACATTGAAGAAACTCGGTGATTGCCATTAACTGCAGCTAAGATCAATGAAAAAAATTATTGCAAATGTAAAACAATAGGGTACATTTGTGATAAAACAAACAAAAAAAAAACATTTACATGGGAGGATTTGCTATGTATACAGCTCAACACGGGGACACTGACTTCACATGTCCTGCAAAGCAAGTATACAAACTCCAAAGTCACACAAACATAAAGAAAATGGAAAAGCCCAAGAATTATGTAATGGCTGATATAATGAACTTCAGCTGTTACCTAATTCGTACAACTGTACTACCAACCAAAAGCAGCAATGTTTCAGCATGTGATGAAATGCGTGCAGCAATAACTCAAATAACATGTGTGTGTGTGTGTGTGTGTGTGTGTGTGTGTGTGTGTGTGTGTGTGTGTGTGTGTGTGTTTGTGTGTGTGTGAGTGAGTGAGTGAGTGAGTGAGTGAGTGTGTGTGTGTGTGTGAGTGTGTGTGTGTGTGTGTGTGTGTGTGTGTGTGTGTGTGTGTGTGTGTGTGTGTGTGTGTGTGTGTGTGTGTGTGTGTGTGTGTGTGTGTGTGTGTGTGTGTGTGTGAGTGAGTGAGTGAGTGTGTGTGTCTGTCTGTCTGTCTATGTGTGTGCACATACACAACTATGATAATGATCATTGGTATTTGCAGTATTAAAAAATCAAAAATAGTTTTTACTGAGTTTTTCTGTATATAATTATATTTTACTTAGATAAGCTGAGACCCTAAACAGAATTTATAAAGCTAACAGCAGTTTGATACAGCTGATGTACTAATGACAGTGTTATGTTGTATACTGTTGTAGAAGATGACAGAAATATGCAGCATCACTGCCTTCATTATCTTTGCTTTTCGTTACCTGGTAACAGTTTCAGTCACTGAGACAGACATCCACATCTGCTTCTTTTAGACTGTATTTTTGCATAGTGGAAACAATGGTATTTTCTTTTAAATACCAAGATTATCAGTAATTCCTCTCCTGCTGAAACGTATTTTGTGTTGGGCTCATAATATACAAAATTAATGATATTTGACAGTATCATTATGAAGATCAATGCTGGAAAGACTTGCAGTTTCCAAGCAACAGATGGAGCCATAAATTACGGATCATGGTATCAGTGAACATGACTTTTTTCTCAGAGAATGTCACACTGTGTTGCTGCCTTAATTTTTTTATGATTGCTCTAGGTTTGCTTCTAACTTCAAATGACAAAATATAATGACAGTCGGGGATTGTGAATGTGTGTTTATATTTTTGTACCCCAGACCTTTGCTTGATGAGTTTGACAATAGAAATAAATTCCGCATAATGTTCATTCTGTGATTTGGTAGAAAAGTGTTTTGTGTTGACAAGGCCCGCTGTTTTTCTTGCCATCCAACAAGTATGTGTATCATTTTCTTGGAAGCAATCAGTTGTAACGTTGTCTGTATTCATCACAGTGTGTGTGAGACATACCATTTTGCATAATACAAAGAACTGGCTAGCTCTGGCCTGATTAAGCTTTCCACTGCTGATAAACCAGTCACATTCCTGTATTGCAGAATGGTATCTACATGGCTATAAGAAAGTGAGCATAATACATCTGTCATCAGCAAGGATCGGTCTGCTGGATTCAAATAGGCTGTCTGTTCCATCTACTATATTAGCATCTGAATTTGATCCCACCAGGGTTCTTTTTCCACCTCTTGATTGATGGCCATTGAAACTGTTTATTTTGCTGATTTATGTAGTCCTTTTTCCTCCTCCTCAGCTCTGGTCAGGGAATACATAAACAAGATCTCTAAGCATTGTGATAATAAAATATTGATCTAGCTCTGGGTGTTAATATGAGTCTTTTATAAGAGCCTAGCAAGCTGTGTTTTTACTAATGAAAGTGACACACCTGGTTCATAGGAGGTTACTAGGCTATGGGCCCTAAGGCCCTTATAAGCCTAGCCAAGAGTTTAGCCCATGTGTCTCCACCACAGCAGACCCTAGTAATGGTTGATGATACATTGCTAGATGTAGTTATTGCTAATATTCCATCAAGGTTTTAGCACTCTTGGGACTCACCAGTGTCCTTAATTGACCATTGCCCAGTGATAAATCATTTGTCATTTAAAATGCTGCAAGTGTCCCCTGCAGTAGTTCATGTTTGAGCAATACTTGAAAGTATGGAAATAGCATTACTAGTAGAAATGGGTACCATTCACTAGAACTAGATATAGGACCTGACTGACCATGCAACAAATATCTGTAGCTTACTTATTGCCTTAGAGGAATATTTGAGGTGAGAGATAAAGCCATGAAACTTTGAAAAGAAGACCCAAGTGATCTTTCCAAACAACAAAAATTATTAGTCCTAAAAAGAGACAGAAATATATCTACTGATATGGCTAAGGTAACTTGCCTTACATCCAGAAAAAGGTGTGCAAGAACACTAAAGGATCTTGCTGGGGACATAAACCATACATTTAAAAAATACAGGTATCTGATCTGAATTTGTTGTCATAAGTTAAGGACCTTATTAACTACCCCTCAATCCATGCTTCTAGATTTCCTGAAGTATTCAGTGCCCCCCCAGCACATTTTATTTCTCACAGATTAGTCGACTGGGTATCGGACACTGCTTGATCCCTGGAAATCTTCCTCTGTCCAGAGGAGTTGCACCATATATGTACCTCAACTCATTTTTGAGGTCAGGGCATCCTGTCTTTGAAGACCCACATGCTTAGGTTTTCAACCCTTTGTATTACAATAGGCAGCATTCCTTAAAGTTTTGACCATACAAGAATTATTCTACTTCAGAATTTAAAAAAGAAATCTAAGGTTATTGATTTATGCTACTAGGCTGTGTGTGCCGTCTAGGAAAAAAAATCCTTGAATAAAATGATTTATAGGGAGATGTTGGAATGTGTAGATCAGTACCACAACATTGTGGTGTAGAACTAGTTTTAGCACAATAATTGGCTAATTACTGTAGCCCTGTTCCTTGCCTTTAAACTAGTGTTTGAAACTGTAGACTGCAGCCTGTCGTTAGGGAGACTGGCTGACTGTGCTTTTACTGAAGAGGTGGTAGAGTCAGTTTTTATGATATTTCATTCATAGGTCTTTATTCATTCATGCTTTAATGTGTCTCAATGTAAGATCTTTAAATCAGGGGGGCCCAACAAGGCTCACTCCTTGGACTACTCCCATGCTTATTGTGTATTAACAGTCTGCCTTTTGACACTTCAAAGGTCAGTCTTATTGAGGTCAGCTTCCTCTTCTAAAATATCGCAGGAGGAACTGAAGAAAAAAAAAATTGCTCATGTCCAGAACTTACTCATTGCTAATAAATTGGCTATTAGCTTCAGGAAAATCTGCTGTCATGGGTCTGGAACCCAGTGAAGGCTTTCCTAAGAATCATAGCTTATTTTCCTCTGTAGGTTATTAAAGAACCTGAACACCAGAAGTATTTAGGTGTGTTCACGATTGAAACTCCTTTTACAGTGCATGCAAAGCAAATAATGGAAACAAACTTAAATGGATAAAAGGAAATGTCTTGAACCAATTGAGCTATGCTTACAAATTGTCTAAGTCTGACTTAATGTCCTAATGCCAAGACTTGGATATGCATTGTCTACTGTGGCCTTGAACTCCATCACTAACACCTCACAGCTACAAACCGATAAAAATAAATCTTAGGATTCGATAAAATCATCAGCACCCACATAGCCTACTGAATGCAGGTTGGTTAAATAGCTCAACAGCAAGAAAATGTGATGCAGAGACAGGTGTAGCTGCAGGGAGAAAGACCGTTATATCATCTCATTACCAGGTCTGTCTGACCTGATTGCCCTAGTGTTCACGCTAACAGTCCATGCATTGTGTTAGCAAAGACACCTTCCTACACACACACCCACATCCACAAATATTAAAAAAAAAAAAAAAACACAAGCGCGATCACACTGATGGAAACACTCAGCCGTACACTTACATGTGAAAACTAACTCTCATGCACATATCCAGATACACTATACTGTACCTAACACCCTAGTACAACCACCCAGGCAAAGACACACACACACACACACACACACACACACACACACACACACACACACACACACACACACACACACACACACACACACACACACACACACACACACACACACACACACACACACACACACACACACACACACCGCACAATCTTTCTATTTCTTAGGCTTCTCTATTTCCTCTTTTTGTCAGAGAAGAACAACTTCATCTGGTACCCAAAATGTGTTCTTTCCACAGTGACAAGTTATTAATTATGCAAAAAAGCTATGAAAAGGAACTAAATTACTGTGTAAGCTTCTTACCCCAAATATAAGGTACAGAAAGGAAGAAAAGTAAAGGTAAGGTTTTGTATAAACTGACACTGGGGAAATTACTTTTTCAGCAGTGTAAACTGATGTTTCACCTATCAGAGATGTTGGGCTGTAACACGGCTTTTCAGGTAGTAGCTGCTCATTTTTATTGGAAAGCAGATAGTGACCAGAATGGAAATATCACTGTGGTGTTAGTTTCCTGAAGCACCATCACTGGTTTCTATCATTGTCACCTCAGTCACATTATAGGTGTCATCTCATGCCTTTCATATCTCTGTTCATTGATCACTTTCTTCCTTGTTGCTTACACATCCTAGCACTGTACAAGGACATATATCAGCTCTGGCTGACTTTGACATTTTTTTAATCAGTGACCAACTTTATGACTCTAGTGCTTCTATCCACAGAACATCCCTCATGCCAAGTCCCTCCCAGGGTTATAGTTCCAGTATTATAGTTTAGAAATGTATCACATTTATCCAAGGCAGTTTTCCCAGTATCAGATTCTTGGTTAATGTGGTTTGAATAAATTTTGATTGGATAAATCATTGTAGATAGCAGTATGATTGGTTAGTGATGTTTTGGCCCAGTGTGATTGACCATCTCTACATAAAGAGGACTAGAATATTTGCTCGTTTGTTGTTGTGAATAGGTGCTATAGAATTTATGTTAATAATTTTATTTATGTGAAACATCTGTGCAGTACAGCTGACTTCCTGGTATAACATGCATTGTGCTAGGGTGATGTGCATTCTTTTATTGTACTAGGCCCGTTACTGTTGCCTCAGACTTGACATATGTACCCTGGAGGGTGCAATCCATTGCTTTGCTTTGTTGTGTTAAGAGTTTGGTATTTTTTTTTGTTTTTAATTAGTAACGTGCCTTTCACTTATGTTTTACATTCATTTGATGCGGCTATGCATTTTAAATATTTTTTTTCTGTGTTATGCTTAATGGATTTGTGTTTGGTGTTTCACTTTTTAATAGATTTGTGTGTGTGTGTGTGTGTGTGTGTGTGTGTGTGTGTGTGTGTGTAAGTAAACTCTGTATCTTCCAGATGTGAGCTCTTCCCAGTTGTTAGCCTAAAGTGCCTCTCAGCCAATGACATGGCAACTTTTTTTCACCTAATAGAAAGTGCTGGGAATGTTATCCATCTTTTGCATCAGGAAATGTGGATGTTATCACTAGGCATGCTAAATGCTTACCTACATATGACAAAACACACATCCCATGGGCGACATCTGCATTTCTGAGTAGGCAGTAAGTAAGTAGTTCTTATTCCAGAATTTCCCTATCTATCTTTTATAGGTCCGTAGTTGGTTATTGGGTTATTGACCCAAAGGTCTTTATAAGCCTAGCTGTATGCACCCAGTATAATACTAGAGAAACCCAATATAAATGATCTTGCCTAAACTCGAGAGCTTAATTAGCAATGACCACCCATGTCTAGGAGGATCATAGGTGAAATCCCTAGCATGAATTCACGATTTCCCTTCCAGTCATATAGGCTACTCTTAACCAGGGTCATAGAGAGGCTTTGTTTGATGTGAACTGGTAGCCTATAACAGAGGAGTGGCAAACTTTGAAAGATATATTTGTCTCTCAAGCAAGTCGTATTTGTCACAGACCAGGTTAATGTCTCTAGAGCAGGTGATCCTTGTCCCATTTCACTTGTGAATGTGCATTTCCATTAGGTTTGGATCCGAGATTGCTCTCTGCAAGCCATGCACAAGTCTCCTCTAAGTAGTCTATTTGCTACGGAGTACAGTGATAGTGAATTCAGTCTGTCAGTGTATGACATGTTCTGGAAACCCTGAATTTTCTTGGTTAGAAATCTCTGAGGTATTTCAAGTTGCTGCAGGTGTTTGGTAAGGTAAATACCAAAGGGAGCATTTTACTCAATTATTGGCCTGATGAGGGTGATATACAGGGATGTTATGACCTCTTTCACTCTTGAGGAAATGCCTTTGCTAATGAGGTGTGTGAAGTAGAATGCCTTCCTTGCCACAGTAGACACATAGTGGTCAAAGTTTAGGCTACAGTCAACTTGTGTTCCCAAGTCTCGCATTACTGGGTTGTTACTTAGGGTATTATTATTTATATGATAGCCTGCAGGGATATTATTTTTACTGAAGGGGATGATGATGATGCATTTTTTTGCATTGCGTTTGAGTCCATGGCTTTGGCACTGATCATTGGTTTGTGCATGTCCATCTTGAAGTATATTGACACGATTTAGGGATTCAGTGATTGCACCTAATTTGTAGTCATCAGCAAACTTAGTCAGCCACAGCCCCTCAGTTTTGGCCTGAACTTGTGAGAAGTATATTCCAGACAATAGTGGCCTAGCACTGACCCCTGTGGAACCCCACTGGTGACAGGTCTGCTGGTTATGGTAAAGTCCCCAAATTTGACCGAGTGTGATCTGTCAGTGAGACAGTTAGCAACCCACCTGGCAACATAAGGGATGATATTCAACTGGGAGAGTTTATCAATGATTCCTGAATGTGGGATTGTGTTGAACGCCTTGGCTAAGTTGACGTAGGCTGTTTGTACAGATTTGCCTTCGGTGGCTCTAATGATGTTTTCAAAGAAGTCCACCTGGGATAACAGGCAGGAACTGCCTTTGATAAAACAAAATTGTGTCAGATCAAGGGTTGGAGATCACCTATATCCTTATTTATTATAAGGTCCATGATGATTTGTTCCATGGCCTTAGAGATGAGGCTGGTTAAGCGTATGGGTCTGTAGTTCTCAGGGTCCGTTGCTGTACTTGCTTTATGAATGTGAATGATGGTTGCTGTTTTCCATTCAGCAGGGAGAAAAGCAGTACTCAGGCTGTGGTTGAAGAGAATACATAATGGAATTGCTAACCCATGTTTTAGACCATTTAAAATGCAACCTGGGTGCCATCAGGTCCTATTGAGGCTGTGGTTTTGGTCTTGGAGAGAGCATTAATAACTTGCTCTTTCAAGATGCAAGGTGAGGGAAATGTAGAGGGAATGGTTTGTGGAATGTTTGGAGGGGACAAGGGGGTGAAATTTTCACCAAACCTGTTAGCTAATAAGTTAGCTATTTTTGCATGATAAGTGTGTGTGATGCCAACCACAGCTAGTTCAGCACACGTCTGGCACCTACCTTTTAGTTTAAGGATATTGCTGAAGAATGCCTTATAGTTATTCTTAGCTATGGTTGCTAATTTCTTTTCAAAATTGCCCTTAGAGGATTTTACAAGTTATCTTATCTGTTTGCTCAAGTAGAGGAGGGTGTTTTTCCATTGCTGGAAACACTCTTTTTTTTATTCTTAGATAGCAAATTCTTCCTCTTGTTTTATAACTTATTAATGCTAGATGCACATCAAGGAAGCTTGTTTTTATCGTCAGAATCTTGTTTTGATCCTATCAGGTACAGCTGTGTCAATACATTTGTATAAGTGTTTCTACAGGGCATTTGTGTATACCTTAGTATAGTTGTCAGTGCCATCTGTGGGAACAGGAGCTTGGAAATTATTTATGCCATCCCTTGGGAGGGTATAATTGGCTTTGGTGAAGTTTGTTAGCCTGATTTCATCTAAAAGGGATTCAGGTGTTATAGCTACTTCAAATGTGACTGACTTGTGATCAGATTTAACCAGTGAGGGTCGTACACTTGTGGTGGTGCAACAGTCACAGTTAGTTGAACTTGGTGTAACTCCATGGAGTTTTCCTGTCTAACTAGTCTAGAGGTGTATTCATCTTTGATGAAGATAAATACTCCTTCTCCTTTGGTTCTCACACAGTCATTTTGCAGTTTGATAGTGTGCAAAGTATTGTAACCTTGCAAGGTTAGGGTACTCTGCAGCCCTGAACCAAGATTCTGTGATTGCACAGATGTCAACATCCTTTAGGGAGAGGATTGCTTCCAGAGAGTGTAGTGTCCGATTTAAACTCCTAGCATTTAGCAGCATAACCTTTAATTTATTTGTGAGTGATATTTTCACGTAAGAAATGTTGTTCTTGAGACCTTGCCTAAACAAAAGGCACTATGGGGGAGGCAACTGCCTTAGCCAGTAACCGGAAGCCTAGAGGTGACAGGTGAAGACCATTTCTGGCAAAGCAGCGTGATCCATCAACCATGTCATCCCAGGCTGACAGGAACTGGATCTTCTTAGAATGACACCAGAAACTAAGCCACTTGTTAAAGTCAATCATGTTTTGTTTGCAATATATTGTGGTATCATCCTAGATGAGGGTAGAATGCTGCTCAAGGCTAGGGACATACCTGCCTGACACATATTCAGGGAGCTCAAGCATGTCTCTCTCCAGTGAGGTACATCTCAAGTCATTCACACCAACATGAACTATGATGAAGTCATAATGGTATTTGTTGTTTAGAGACTTGAGTGCATGTGTGATCTGACAGATCCTAGCACCTGACCGTAACATTCTCCTTGTCCATCCTGGTGAGTGGGACATCTGCGTGTCTCACAATGGAGTCACCTATGACTTAAAAATTTGGTTTAGATGTGCTTTGCCTTAGGGTCTTATTTGGTGAGACACTGTTGCTTGTGTTTTTATGTCTACTGAGTGCTGTAGTTGCTGTATTTGGTTTAGCATGTTAGTGTTTGGAATATGTCTGGTGTTTAGATAAGTTTCTGGTGAGTACGTCCTAATGTGATGGTTTGTGTTGAGTGCATGGTTTACATAGGTGTAGTATGTGAGCTGCTAACCTGTTCAGTGTTACTATTCTGTGCGCGAGAGAACAAAGATTCCAGATTCTTAGTGTAGATGCATTTCTTTCAAATTGTACTTGGGTAATTTAGGAGTAGAGGTTTGCCAGTGTACATGAGGCAGTTACACTGCCTCAGGATACTCATGTCAATCAGGCTGGTAGCAGAAATGAAGAGAAACTGACCATCCATAATGCTAAGTTAAATCCTGTTTTCACAGTTGGGAGAGAAAATGGAGGGGTGTGGTATAACTGGGTGGTCTAAATGGGGTCTATACTAATAGGGTGAACTATAAAGGGTCTATACTAGCAGGGGATCTCTAAAAGGTGTGAAAGTATTATAGATTTGGTGGTTTTGGGACTGTTGAATGGGCAAAATTGCAGCTAAGGTGCTCTCTGAGCAGCTAAGCACAATTTAAGAACTGATCCACTGGATCACATGCATCTACTAACGGAAAATTTGTCTACTAAAGGTTTTGCTTGTATAACCCACAATGGTTACCCACACTCCACGGTAGTGTGTGATGGTACACAGAGGTGTGCTACTCATAAACAGATGAATATAGCAGAGCAGTGGCTGGTCATCTAACTCTGTGGAGCTGTGTTAAAACAAGTGCAAACCCACGCAAAAGCAGGACTTGTGTTGCAGCAGTGAGCAAACTGAAATTAAGCAATTTAATCAGTAAAAAAGCTCAAAACTGAGCCCTGTGCCAGTAACCTTCAATCAGATGAGTCCTAAATGCACTCTCCTGCCACAAGAGTGCAGTGGGGCCCTCTCCAACAAAAAATAGCCTGTGTTAGTGCTCAGTTTAACAAACAGAATCAGATTCAGCAGGGCTGAATCAAGTCTATGCTACAACAGATAAAAAGTGCAACAAATCAGCAAGGACAGTTTTAAAAAACAGCAATATAGCAAAAATATAGTTTACTTACAAAATACAGTATAAATTGTAGTTACGGTTAGCAGAATGCAGCAGTTTCCTTGGATTGCCACAGATAAATACAGCAGAGCAGTGGCTGGTCACCTAACTCTGTGGAGCTGTGTTAAAACTCTCATCATATCATAAAACTATCAGAGGTGGCTAGTTGTTAGTAAAAACTGCTGCCAAGTCTTTCCTGATATAGTTGACTGGCTGTTGCTTGCATCTTGCTTCATCAAGTAAGGTATTTTACATTAAATGTTATCTACTACTGGGTATTTCCTTTGATCTAAACAAGTTTCACTTTACACTGTTCTATTTAAGTTTATAAGAGCACTTTTTGAAACCACTGACAAGAAAACCCTCTCATGCTAGAAGGGGCAAACTCCCTCACAATCAAGCAGTTCAGTTTGCCTAATCTTGAATTCTGCTTCATAATTATGGGCAGTTCATTAGACTCTGGGCTCCACAGTATAAGTTACCATCATAGTCTTTTCACCTATTTGCTGGGAGAACATTTATTATACACTTTAAATGTTTGTAAGTAGTTAAGATACAGTACCAGAATGACTTACTTTTTCAGAAGGATAGACCAGCTTTTTGTGTCCTTCAAAAAAGTGAAAGAAGGCCTGCCCATTACCATGCAAAACATGTCCAAGTGTCGGGCCTATTATATTTCCTTTTTGTTGTTCTACAAAAATATCACAAGGCTCTGTCAGAGCTCATTGTACTAAAAGAATGGTCATAACTGCTACTTACTTACGTTTCCTCGGATGTGTTAGAAGCTGCAACTTGAACAAGAGACCCTACTTCAATAAATCACTACAAGTTAGAATCTCAGTCTAGCGGTTAACAGTTCCTGTAATTGATACCCAATGGTTTTATGTAATCCTCCTCTGTCATGTCCACTAACTTTTCACTTAACTCACATAGATGTTTCCCTGTAGTAGCAGTGGCCATCATTACCTCCATCTGCCTGACCGTTCCTACTTAACACTAGCATTTCCTCTTGCAGCACTGCTGGGTTTCTTCCATTCTCCTTCTGCTGTTATACATTCTCAGTTTACCTATCACCTCAGTGCATTACTATAGATGATAATAATTCCCATTTCTCATTGATATTTTCATATTTTGTGTTGAATTCTTAAGTTTCTCTAGTTCTTTGTATAACTTCTCTGCTTTTATCTTCTTTACCATTTTGTAATATACTTTATTTTGTGTGCTGTACTTTAGTTATATCTAGTTCATATGATCAAATTTTCAAAATGTAGAACATCATATGTTCAAGACCATTTAGCTGACATTTTGAAAAGTTGAAAAACATGTTAACATCAGAAGGGATTATAAACCATTAGTTAAACTGAACTTGCAGTTTACAAACAGGTAGAGCACTTTAAGTAACCTAAAAAGAAGTGCATGGGATATGCCCAACTGGGGGCAGCCACCGTGGTACAGTGGTTAGCGTTGCCACCTCAAAGCAAGAGGTTCTCTGGTTCGATCCTCAGCTGGGGTGCCTTCTGTGCAGAGTCTGCATGTTCTCCTGTAGTTGCGTGGGTTTCCTCCGGGTGCTCCAGTTTCCTCCCACATCCCAAAGACATGTTGTAGGTGGATTGGATAATCTAAATTGGCAGTAGGGGCGAGTGTGTGGGTGTGTATGCCTTCTGTGGAAAGTTGGACACCGGGCTGGCAACTCGACACCGTAAAACTCCACTGCCAATCATGAGAGGACAGGTGATCTGCTGTGGTGACCCCTAACTGGGAAAAGCTGAGAGAAGAAGAAGATGGAATATGCCCAACTCAACAGAATTATAAATATACTATAAATCAATATTGGGCCAGAAAGTTAAGGATGTTAGTTTATTTCAACTGTCCCCTTAAATATAAAATGTCATATGACTTTGTGGTTACATGTCACAGCAGCCTATATCAGGAAATGTTATTGTCTTTTAATTTTGTTAATAAGTGGTGGCTAGCACCCTTTATGTTCCATTTCCACTTACAAAAAGAATTGATGGAAATATAGTTTGTCATGTTAACTGAAGGTATGTATGCCAAGGGAATAGCACTCAATTCTGAAAATAATATAAATGACACAATAATCATGCTTTCAAAGCATTTTAGGTGAGGTTAGGTTTTATAAAAATGTCTAATTTCCTGGCTATGCATGCCAGTATTCTTCATTCATTTAGGAGTTTAAGAACTGATGCATTTATGAAAATCTCAAGGGGGCAAGCAGCCATGCACCCTCGCAACCCCTGCTAATTATATACACCATCTCCAAGATTGCCAAAGGGCAAATTCCCTGCTATACTGTGATCATGTATCAACAGTCTTACTTTTCAAAGTGCCAATCATATGGTCTCTTATCAACTAAAGTAGAGCCACTTTAGTTCACCATGTTTTACTGTAGTATTTGAGCCTTTCATAAATGCATCAGTTCTTAAACTCTTATGAATAAAGAATACTGGCATATATGTCCTCCTCCTCTATCTCATCTGCCCAGCACCAATTACTGGTTCAAGTTCAAAGCACTCTGTTTTTTCCTAATTAGCCCCTGAACCTTTTTCTGCTACTCAGATAATTTTCCTTTGGAATACTTTAAAAGATTTTATTGGCAATTTTATACCTGTGGACTGTGCCATTGGCAATGAATGATAAGCAGAATCCACTTCAACATACTGGCTCACTTTTTGCTGGCTAAACTTTATTTCCTCATTCACCTTTTCTGCACTGCAAAATGTGTTTGCTCCTTCTGAAAAAAATATGCTGAAGACACCTGGATATAGCAATTTGAATCTCACATCTGCCTTTCAACATTCTTTGATCACAGGGATAAACTTGCAATAAATAATAGCTTTCCATGAACGTTCTAGTGTCTCCAATTAATACTGCTTTAACATTCTGCCACAATTTTGTTAGGATCAGCTCCTTCAGCTGATATGAATTTATTTTTATTACTATAGGTCTTGACTTATTTTTCATGGCCAAATTTGGAGCATAACTATAGCTCTCAATTATCAAATCCTACTGTGAAATACCAGTTCATTTGCTTATGTGTACTTTCATAAAATTAATGCAATCTGTTCCTTCCAGTTTCTATACTACAGCAGAAAATCTTAGGCTTTGATCATTGTGCAGTTATCTTGGAAGTCCTCCTCCAAACAGAGCTCATTAAGTTTCAAATCACACTAAACCAAACCAAATATAATTTTCTATCCTGTTACAGGACACACTCTATGCCCGCTGAAAACCATGTAAGGTTCCTAAATTTAGAGACCAGTTGGCATAATGGTTAAGGTCTTCGCCTCCCATGCACAAGGTAAAAGGTTTGATCCTGACCTCCGTCCAGTATCTGTTTGGAGTTTGCACATTCTCCCTGTGTCTCCGTGGGGTTTCTCCCGTGTCCAAAAAACATGCTGTTTCCATCTCAAACTCACCAATGAATGGAGCTGTGGGCAGCAGTACAAACTCTACATGGTACCATATAGTGGGAAGAGTTGTACAGACCAACTGCTTTGGGCATCTACTGTGGCACAGTATCCTCAAGATAGGACAACACAGATCACAGACTGCATGCCACAGCAGGGCTAGCCTCTCGACAGTGTAAAATATGACTCTTAAGTTTTTCAGTCGTATTGACTAATGTCACCAAAATGGGCGTGGGTAGTTATAAGTGATAAGTGGCTTGAGAACTCGGCCTACTCTGGCCTACACCAGGGACCCTTGCTAATAGTAGGAGGGGTATATTTGCCCATATTGGCCAGTGTGTGCCTGCCATAAAAGCCCAACAGCCATGGGTCAATAACCTACTCTCTGGCTGGTATCTAGTTGCCCAGCCTGGGTTACCTGGGATAGCTTTATTGAGTGAAAGCTGGACGCAAAACCAACCAACCTGTCAAAAATGAACTGAGAATTGCTATGCCTAATGTAGGATCACTGACAGGACACAGCTTGGAAATGGATGACTTGATGATACGGAAGAGGCTGGACATCCTAGGTTACCAAGAGATGAGATGGAGGGCAGTTCAGCAAAGCCACTTGGCTTGGGATCCAGACTCTACTACTCAGGTGGGAGACAGGCTAGAAATGGTGTAGGAATTTTGGTGAGAGAAAGAGAGAGAGGCTTCAGAAGGCAGTGAGGGATATCATAAGAATTCATGGCTGACTCATGGCAACCAGACTCCAGTGTAATGATAGGGCAGTATTCATAAACTCAGCCTATGCCCCACAGCAGGGTTGTGACAGTGAGAAAAATAGTGCATTCAGACAGCAGTTGCAGTACCTACTAGATAAAGCAGGACAACATGAATTGGTATTGATAATGGGTGACTTGAATGCACATATCGGGACAGACAGAATAGGATATGATGACTGCCTGGGTCCACATGGTTGGAGCGGCAGGAATAAAGAAGGAGAAGCCATTCTAGACTTCTCTCTGCCAGATGGCTTGATAGTAGCCAACACATGGTTCAGAAAGAAAGACAGTCACAAGATCACGTAGCCAGCATGCAACTCGGGCAGACTTCTTCCTGGTAAGGAAAAGGCACTGGAGTAGAATCCATGATTGCAAAGTCATCCCCAGTGAAACAGTTGGCCCACAGCATAAACCACTTGTTGCCGCAATCAGCTGCAAGCAATGGTCAGAGAAGGCTCTAAGGTCAACAGAGACCAGGCTGGTGACCAGGAAGTTGATTGGAGAGAAAGTTCAACAATTCAAGGAATTACTCAGGGGTCTATCACTTTAAGAAGAGGAGGAAATAGGTGGAGTTGAACAAGAATGGCAGTGCCTAAAATGGCATGTGTTAAAACTACAGAAAAGATATGTAGCCAAGCCAGGTATGGAAATAAGGTACATAAGAAAAGCTGGTGCTGGAATGCAGAAGTCCAGGAAGTCAACAAAAGAAAAGAGTGCAGGAAGAAGTGGGAGATAGAAAAGACTGACCACACTAGGAAGGACTACTGGTTGACTAAGAAAGAAGTTGCAATAGCAAAGAATGGGGCATCAAAGACACTCTTACCAGCTTCTGGAAACTGATTCAGTAAGTGGCACAAATAAACTATATTAAGTTGCAAGGCAAAGAAAGAAACATAAGGAAAATATCCACCCATCATAAGGGATACCGGCAACAAACTGCTCACCAGTCCACAGGACATCAAAGGCAGATGGAGGGAGTATTTCCAGCAGCTTCTGAATGAAGAAACCCCACATAAGCTGTACTGCCTCAGAAAAAGCCTACGATGAGAGAAGAGGAGGAACCCACCCTAGAAAAAAGTAAGAAGAGCACTAAGGAAAATGAAGTCAGGGAAAGCAGCAGGCTCAGATGAGGTCACAGCAGATATGATGTAGATGTTGAGTGAGATAGGGGAGAAATCACTCTTGAGGGTACAAATAACAGTGTGGAGAGAAAGGCATATCCCAGATGACTGGAGAATAAGTATACTCATGCCAGTGTACAAGAAAAAAGGGGACATCCACAACTGTGGGCAGTACAGAGGCATCAAAGTTCTATCACACTGCATGAAAGTTCTGGAGAGGGTGATTGATAAACGGATATGGAGAGTAGTAGAATGTGAGATGGGAAATGAGCAGTTCAGATCAGGATGCAGCACAATTGACCCGATGTTTGCAATGAGACAGATACTTGAGAAGAAGCTACAGATGAGGAGAGAGTCCAACTGGGCATTCCCAGACTTGGAGAAAGCATATGACAAAGTCCCAAGAAAGTTGATCTAGGCAGTACTGCAGTGGTCTGAAGTCCCAGAAACATTGGTATAATTAATGCAGGTTATGTACAAGAACCCATTGACTCAAGTATGAACAGTGTTCACTCTCACAGAGGGGTTCCCAGTGGGAGTGAGGGTACAACAGGGTTCAGCTCTAAGCCCACTATTGTTCATACTGGTGATGGACAACATTAGCAAACAGTTTGGAAGGGACAGATCAACAAAGTTGTTGTATGCAGACGATGTGGCATTACAGGCAGACTCTGAGCTAGATAAGACAGTGATAAAACCAACACAATGGGGAATCAGAAGAAACCGAGAATAGAGATAGAAAGGACGATAGTTGAACAGGTAAAGAACTTCATTTATCTGGGAGGGGTGGTTGAGGAGAAGGGAAATCTAAATGAAGTGGTCAAAGCTAGAACCAGAGGGGCTGCAGCCAACTGGCATAGAGTATCAGGTATAGTCTATGACAAGAATGCCAAAGAACCTGAAGAGTAAGGTGTACAAGACAGTGGTGTGCCCATTACTACTGTATGGTACAGAAACCTGGGCTGTAAAGCCAGAACAGTTGAAGAAGACAGAGGTGGTGGAAATTAAGTGCCTGAGAAGGGTGGTAGGATGCACACTGTGGGACAGACAGAGGACATAAGAGCAGAAGTCAAAGTAGCTCCAACTGCAGAAAAGCTCAAAGAGAACATATTACAGTGGTTTGGACACATTTGCAGAAAAGCAGAAGACTATCTGGTGAGGAAGGTTTGGGACAGACAGGAAGAAGGTAAGAGGAAGCTAGGACATCTAGCAAAGAGGCAGATGTATTGTGTGAAAGAAGATCTGCAACAGTCAGGCATGAGTGTTGAAGAAGGCAGGAGTGTGGCACTGAATCTAGAGAGTTGGTGACAGTTAACACAATGATCTGAACCCATGTAGAAAAAAATGGGAAAAAGGGGGCTGATGATGATATTCCTAAATTTATGTGATGAATTCACAGTAAACAAGAGCTCTCTATTTTGAGAGAGTTTAACTACCTCTCAGTAAACCGAAGTACCTGTACATCCACTGTAGGTTATGCCCAATAGTTCTTTGATTTAATAACATAAAAAGTGCCTAGACCAGATTAATAAAACAGCTAGAAGACATAATGTTCTTTATCTGGTCCTTATGGATATTTTCCCCCCTGGTCTCTCTTCCGTGGTTAAGCCAGACCATAAACTAGATACTTTCACCTTCCAAATCTGTACATACATTGAAAGCAGTATTGAAGAATTCAAGAATTTCAAGTGTACTAATCTTATCAAATTCTATGATGAAAGTTTCAGAATGCACTTATAATAGCATCACACCTGACATTGCTAGTCTACGTAGATTCACCAAATAATTCTTTGTTTTCTTAGATAAATTATAGAATTGACAGTCCCAAGCAGAACTAAATATAATTGTGAACTTTAAAAGAAACTACCTTGGCATCTGTCTACAAAAATAAACACTATGCCAAACTGAAAAAAACTCCTTAAAGTATACAGCAGATCAAAATGCCCTCACAACATTAAAAAATTGATCAAAAACTTGAGAAAATACTATTAGGCCTACTAAAACCATCCATGAACTTGGGCTATAGAAGCAAAGAAATAACGCTCATCAATGCTCTGAACTTGTTCATAATGGCAGTACCTAATCTGATTCTTGCTACAAAAACACAGGGCAGTAAGGGAAAGGAAGGGGAGAAATCAAATGCCAGCATGGAGGTTGTGACGCCCCTTCACTGGCCCAGTAATGAAGGAACTTCAATCCTCACCGTGTGAGGGATGTACACAATGGGAGGATGACAAGTACACACACAGTAAAGTACAATTTCCCTTAAGAGCACACAGAGATCACAGTCAGTTTGGGGCTGGTTTCTCTCTCTTTCTCCAGATCCCCAATAAGACTCCTCACTGGCACAGCTACAAGAGTCCTTAGCCAGGGTTCAAAGCCAAGTCCTCCCAACATTCTCTCTGTCCAACCAGTGCTTCATGTCCCTGCCCAAGTAGCTGACACACACACGCACTTTGAGATTTGATTCATAGACACACACACACACACACACACACACACACACCTTTGAAAGGCTGGCACAGGTTTACTAGCTATGCCCCCTGCTGCCCAGACCATAAGGTAGTTATCACTGGCACCAGCCAACTCTTTATCAGCTACTCTAAGGCCCTTATCAAGGGTGACCAACCCTAATGTGTAATGTTACTATTATCCAAATGGTGTGACCAAGAGCAAAGCTATTTAGGAGTGGCCTGTGCAGTGTCACCAATTACATATGCAAGTACTTTAAGAGCTTAAATATGTCCCACAAATATCAGCCACAAAGATAGGTTTAAATATATTTAATAATAAATAAAAGAACAAGACAATACTCAATCAACACAGTAACTACAGAGTTCAGAATCACAGGAAATATTTTAAAACACCATTGCAGGAGTCTCAAATAAATGCAGAAAACATCTAAACTAACCTTTACTATATTCCTATCTAAATTTAAAAGAAATTACTTTTTCCTAGTTACTTACTATTAGCAAGGCAAGTGCAGATGATGATGATGAGAGGATGTTGTCTGATCCAAAGACACATGCCAAATCTCTCTCTAAGAGAGTTCTTAAATTAATATCAGACATTACTGCTGGGTCAGCTTGGATGGCATCACTCTTTGTTACCTGTCTTCAGTTCCCAGGCTAACAGAAACTAAGATCTCTGTGTTAAAAACACAAATCTCTCAGATGTTTGCTGAGAACTGGAAGTCATAAAACAATTAAACACTTTTACATTTTAGACCTAATAATTACTTCTCTCCAAGACAATAGAAAAACCTCTAGCTCTAGACATTGTGTCTGCTTCACTGAGAGATACAATCATAAAACACTTTAATTTTCAACTTATTTTCTTGAAGTTTTCTAAGTTAACTCTGTATGTTCCAGCTTATACTATTAAAAATACATTTGCACGTGTATAGTTTATATACATTTCTGTTCTTTTCCAGTAAGGTACACTGTGGAAGCATCCTTGAAGCTCAGTACTGTACAAACCCTTCTATACCAGTAGTTTAATATACATGTAACATATCATTCTCTTGCATTTGTAAGACAAGCATATGAATCATATTGATATTTATAAATGACATTATTTACAAAATTCCAGATAGCTGGGCTGGCAGTTTCACAGAGGTATCAGACAGTGAAAACTATAAAGCAGTTAAGGCAAGAGATGCCACTGTTAGAAGAGTATAGAAGAGGGAACAGATCAACAAAAATACTCAGAAAAATAGACGTACTAAAAGCAATGCTCACTACAGTATCAAACAGGTCAGGATCTATCATACACTATAGCAAATAATAAACTAAAAATATCAGCACTGGTAGAAAAACTTAGACAATATGCAGATAAATATAAAGAAAAAGTATAAAATAAGCAATTTATTGATGACCAAAAATGTTTTATAGAGAATTGGGAAGCAAGGCAAATGAACTGAAATACCACCAAAAAAGAATAAATAGATTCATTTTGGAGAAATATCTATGAAGATCCTATAGAACATAACAATGCTAAATGAATAGAAGAAGTAAAAGAAACAATAAGAAGTTCACATGTACAGGATATGAAATGGAGTGAAGTAAATACTAGACAGACTGAAAGAAAGTTAAGAAAAGCTCCTAACTGGAAAACCCCAGACCCAGATGCAGTATATAACTTCTGGCTAAAAGTATTAACATGTTTACATGAAGATTTAGTCATGAGTAGAAACTATTTGTATACAAACCCTGAACAGACACCAACCTGGTAAACAACAGGAAAAACAATGCTCCTACTTAAGAACGAATCTGCAAGCTATCCTAAAAACTGTAGACCAATAACTTGCCTTCTGACGATGTATAAACTATACACTGGAATTGTTGCTGACAGAATTTATAGTCACTTAGAAGAAAACTGAGTCATGGCAGTAGAACAAAAGGGTAAGAAAAGAAAGTCATGGATCAAAGGATCATTTGTCGTTAATTAAACTCATAATGGAAAACAGTAAAAAGGGGAAGAATCTAAACATAGCATGGATAGACTATAAAAAAGTATTTGACAGTATCCCACATTCACGGATAAAATAGTGCTTAAAAATATATAAGGTTACACACTACACTGATCAACTACATTACAGTGAACATAAAACAGTGGCAAACCAGGGATAAAAATTTAAAGGGGGATATTCAAGGGTGACTTTTTGTCACCGTTGCTCTTTTGTCTTGCCCTTAACCCATTAAGCTGTCCACTTAACAGATTTAGGTCATGGCTACAGTTTGGATCCCAGAAAACAAAGTGTAAATTCTTATCTTCTTTTTGTGGATCATTTAAAACTATATAGTTCATCAGATTAGGAACTGTAAGCACAACTGTAAGTTCAGATGATACAATAATGCCATTTGGTCTTGCTAAATGTACAAAAGCAACCTTTATAGCAGGAAAGCTGCAGCACCAAGAAAACATTAGTTTGTGACAGGAATGTAATATAAAAGAACTTAAGCAAGAGTGAGTATATAAATATTTGGGAATTGATGAAGACACAACAGTAAAATATGAACAAATGTGAATAAAACTTAGTAGGGAACATTTTAGAATACTAAAATTAATACTGAAAACAGCAGTGGCATCTAGGAACAAAGTCCAAGCTGTAAACCAATTTGATCTTCCTGTTTTAACTTACAGTTTTGGAATGACTGTCCCCAAAAGGTGTTGGATAGGTTAGACAGGAAAACAAGAAGGATTATTCATGCTCATCAAATGATATATAAAAATCAGTGTGTACCAAGACTATATATTCCCTATTCTGAAGGAGTTATAGGCCTCCTCAAAACTGATTGCATGTATAGATCTGCAATCATGGGACTGCATACATATCTGCTGCCCACACATGACCCAAACATAGTGAAAGTTTTGAAACATGAGGAGAATAAGTCTACAGTGACTTCTCTGCTTAGTTTAGCAGACACATATTGGTGTCAAGAGGGAAGGGAAATCAAACCAAAAGAAGATAAAAATCAGGCAGTAACTGAATGTGCCAAAAATCTAAAGAAGACAAGGTGAAGGATCAGATGAGAAGGCAAGAAATGTAAAAAAAAAAAAAAAGCATAAATATGGTTTCAAGTATAGAAAACTCTTGGAACGACCTCAAATTGATCAGGATGGAATTCAGAAATGGTTAAGGAAATGTGAACTTAAACCAAAAGATGAAAGGTTAATGTTGGCAGCCCAAGACAGTGAACTACATACACATTGGTCTACAAAGTCCATTGAACTTGTGGGAGAAACAGCCACAAATGTAGGTTTTGTAAAACAGAATTGGAAACAGTCGCACATCTTCTTGCTGGTTGTGATATACAAATGGCAGGAGTATATACTTAAATGCATAATAATGTAGCAAGACTGTTGTATTTGGGATTGTGCAAACATTATAATATTGAAGTAGGTAAAAAACACTGGAAACATTAGCCTCAAAGCATTATAGATAATGATGATGTTTATATCACATGGGATTACCTATTACTAACAGTCAAAAAACAGATGCGAGAAAACCAGATATAGTAGTCCATGAAAAGAAGACAAAACTAGCATTGATCATTGAAATTGGTGCACCCAGTGACTTATATACAGAGAGAGACAAAGACATAAAATACTAGGATTTACAGGCAGAAATGAGCGCAATGTTGAAGTAGGATACCCAGACAGTTCCAGTTGTAGTAGGAGCAACGGGTCTTATAAAAAAAAATTACAATCATGCTTACATATTTTAACGATACATGTAACTGTGTATGAGTTGCAGAAGGAATAATTACTGGGCACATTGTGGGTGCTGTGAAGAGTACTTCTGGCTGACATCAAAGATTGAAACAATACTAAATTCATGAACTTAAATCATACTTTGACTTAGGAATGGGGTCCATTCCTGTCATGGTAATAGAAACCCAAAAGACTTGGAGAAATTAATAGAGAATCCAATAGACATTACCAGTATAAATTCAACTAAAATTTTATTCCAGAGATGACTATCCAAATCCCACTTATCCAAAAATCTTTCAGTCCCCCCATCCCCATTAAAGAACATGTCCTGAAGGTGCTCTCCAAGCCTAAAAATACTTCCTCCATGGGACCTGACAATAAACCTGGCTATAAACAATATTAAACTAGTATTAAAAGAGCTTCTTCTTAAATTGTTTAACCTGAGTTTAGCCATGGACTTTTCTCCTGTGGTTTGGCACACAGCACCAGTGCTGCCACTAATGCTGTGTTCCAAAGCAGTAAGTATACCACTCCATGAAAGTGGCCGTGGAAATTATAGGCTCATCAGTATAAGAAGTCTCATTTGCAAAGCCATGGTACATAGTATAATTGACCCAATAAACTGTGATATTTAAAAGTCTCATCAGGCTAGATCCACAGTAGCTTGGCTTTGTTAAGGGTACATCCTCTCTAAAGGGTGTGGTTAATGTCTTTGAAAGGGTAACACGAGTTAACAATGGTCATGATGTTCATACAACATGACTTGACCTGGCCAAGGCATTTGACACTATTCTCCATACTGGCATAGTTAGTGAGCTTAATGTAGTACAAGTAGATCCTTGTGTAGTAAGATGGATAGGAAATTGGATACAGTCTGGACTCTGTTAACACACCAAAAGGAGCACAACATGGGTACCAAGTCTAAGAGCAGAACTGCTTCTGGAGAAGTTGTCAATGCAAGGTATTCTGCTCTGACTGTTGACCACATTGATTTCTTATCAGGGATGGCTTTCTGTTTGGGATTTTCTTTACTGGTTATTACAACTGCACAACTCTTGCCTGAAGAATGATGGTGTAGTTGCATGGAGCACTTGCCATGATACTATAACTTTGATAACAAAAGAGAGCGAGAGAGAGTGACAGACACGCACACTTTCAGCAGCCTCTATTCTCGCATCGACTGTAGTGTTCTTTTTTATTCTACCCAAAATTATGCATTTATTTGTAATGAAAACTTAAAATTTGTTGGGTGCAGTAATTAGTTCACTGTTACTGCTTTTCACTAGAAAAACTGAAGACAGAATAAAACAACGTTGATATTATAAAGTACCACAAAATTCACCAAGAAAAGCACTGGAGAAGCTAAGAAAGTTCTTTTTAAAAAATTCAGTATAATGCTGCAAGTTACCTTCTTCTGTCAGTTTCTCAGCTCAGCTCTGTTATGGTCAGTACCAAATGTAGCTATACTTTCTTGATGCCAAGTGGCTTAATTTTTTGTTAAAGGAAATGAGCCATGACATCTTGAAATATTGTGGTCACAGCTCTGTTTTATAAATGAATCACCTGTGCATGTACTTATACTCCCTGCCTTAATTAGAATAGCAGGTTCTTAATCATTCAATAGTGTAATTAAAGGTAATGCAGTATTAGAGCTATGTCAGTTTTACTTCGATGATAACACAGAATCATCTTGTCAAATGTTTCACAGTCAGATATGTAGTTCATTTGTCTATTTTTATAGAATTAATCGATTAATTAAAATTAATGGAATTTATAGATTAAAAAATCATTTTCAGAAATAAATCTTGGGATAAATGGCGATCTACTAAAAATCAAACTGACCACCAAAACTTTAGGGAGCTTAGAAACAGTACAAAAAAAGCCATTCTGACAGATAAAAAGAACTATTACTTTCAATTACAGAAAACCACCAAAAAGGAACCTAAAAAATTTTGGAACAGTATTAATAATCTTCTAACCCCAAGCCAGGCTATCACACCCAACCCTCATGATTCTGACCCTGACAATCCCACACAAATAGCCAATGACTTCAATTCTTTCTTCACCAATACCATACAAACTCTTGCAAACCACCTATCTCCTGACACTTCTAAACTTCTCTCACCTACTTTAAAAAACACTCTTCCTGCGCTTCACCTACAACCTGTATCTACCTCCTATATTCAATCTCTAATCCAAAAACTTAAACCTACCTCCCCATCTGCAGAATTCCTGCAAATAGGAGCAAAAGCCACTGCTTACCCAATTTCTATCCTAATAAATAGATCTATAAAGGAAGGTATTTTCCCTTCTATCTGGAAGATATCCCATATCATTCCCTTACACAAAGGAGGCAAGTCTAATGACTTCTCTAACTTTCGTCCCATAGCACTCCTATCTCCCTTAGCCAAAATTATGGAAAAATGTATCCATAAACAACTACTTAACCATCTCCTCCATAATAAATTACTTGCTAATACTCAATATGGATTTAGACCTTCCCACAGTACTACCACGGCATTACTCTCCTTTACCAACACCATCAACTATAACCGTAACAATAATATACTTACATCTTCTCTAGTCATAGACCTATCAAAAGCCTTTGACATGGTTAATCATAAACTTCTTCTGCACCTACTAAAATCTCTTGCACTGGATCCCTCTTCCTTAACTTGGTTTACTTATCTAGAAAACCGTCACCAGGCAGTACTCTGGAAAAGTTCACTATCTACCCTCCTTCCTATCTCTTTAGGAGTACCTCAAGGGTCTATCCTAGGCCCACTTCTATTTTCTATCTTTATTAATGACCTCCAGTCAGCTATCCCTAACACCACTTGCATACAATATGCAGATGATTCCACTATAATTTGTACTGCTTCCTCGCAAACTGAACTTAAGTCTCTTACTCAAAAAGCCTTTTCCACTGTTGAACAGTGGTTCTCTGACCGCTGTCTACTCCTTAACCCTAAAAAAACCAAATTATTACTATTCTCACCTACCCATAAATCTACTTCTCTAAACTTTTCTATTACTTCCACTGATAACACTCAAATTTCTCCTGATTCTTCAACAAAACTGCTAGGTGTTACTATTCACAATAATCTTAACTATGATTGTCACATCAACAACACAATAAAAGTAGTTAATAAAAAGATTGGATCCCTGTACAGAATCAAACCCTTCCTTACACCTGAAGCCAAGACCACCTTAGCCCAATCTCACCTTATCTCTACCCTTCTATATGCTTCCCCTATTTTCACTAGTCTCTCTAAAAGTAACCTTAAGAAACTTGCTACATCTTACCATAATATTGCTCGATTTGCCACAGGATCCCAGTTTAGAACTCACCACTGTCTAAACTTAAAGCAACTAGGCTGGCTTGAACTTCCAAACAAGCTCAGTTATCAACAACTCTTAATAGCTCACAAAATTCTATATCAACCATCTAAAACACCAATACTCAGTAATCTCTTGACTCCCTGCAACAACCTGAAACAACTACGTTCTTCAGACAAACTACTAGTTAATATTACCAAACCCATTAATTCTGCAGGTAATTGCCTTTTTTCCAACTCAGTTGGCAAAATATGGAACAACCTCCCATCAAATATCTCCTCTTTGGCCACTCTTCCACTCTTTTAACAACTGGAAATCCATCTTAATAAATACTGGCTTTGCTCCTGTACCAACCCTGACTAACCTTGCTTCTTCCTTTCCTCTACCACAATACTTCCTTCTCTGCTATGGTATCCTGACTGACTTCCTCTGACATTATATCTTTGTAGATATAACTGATCTCATATATATTGTATATAAAAAAAAAAATGTTTATGTTGTCTACCTTATTTTCAAGACAATGTATGATTTTCTCTATGTTTTGATACTATCAAATTTCCATACTGAAAGTATTTAATCATTTCCTTGAATTTTTTCTTGTTATGGATATTTTTTTTTACTCCTAGATGAATATTACTTATACTAAAATCTTCTTATCTTTTATGCTTAATGCTTTTGTTTGTATTCTCTAATCTTGTTTTAACCAATGGAGCTTTTCTCCCCAGGCCTCCACTGAAAATGGACATATATCCAGCTGGACTAGCCCGGTCAACAAATGTAAAATAAAATAAAATAAATAAAAAAAAATAAATAAAAATCCATCCAAAGGTGTACAAAAGGGGTCTATATTAGATAAATGAAAGTTTATCTAAATGAATGCTGCAGTGATCCAAATTCCAGGACCTTGATATGGTTTCCGTGAGATTGCGGTACAGCGAAGATCAGAATATTTGCCCTGTTGTCACTGTAGTGCGATCTCTAAGTTGAAATATATATTTAGCGGGGGGTGTGGGGCACAGTCCCCCACAATTGAGAGTTTGAGGTCCTGGATTTTCGATCATTGCAGTGTTCATTTAGATAAACTTTTTTTTATCTAATATAGACCCTACATAAGGTGCAGTGACTTCACCACAAGCAACCTATGCAACTGCAGGAGACCCATTTGACTGGCAGAAGATAGCAGCTGATGAAAATGGCATTTCTAAGTGTCACTGCATACTGTTTCACCAAGGCCCAATTATATTATACTCAGCAGCTATATTCCATCATTCAGCTTAGATCATTTATTATAAACATTGCATCTGCCTAAAGCTGTGAGTCCAACAGGGTACAGGGGCAAAATTTACTTCATGGGGATATGGGGGAAGGCACCCACAGAAAATATTTTCTTCTTTTATCCCATTCACGGAATACTTGTCAGATTATTAGATTTAAAGGACTTTGGACTTGGTGAAACATACCATAACCGTGACGACTTGGAATCCGTACAGATCCCCGAAGACAAAATCACCGAAACTAATTTCGGTTTGGCATACTTGCACGAAAGTGCTTTTCACCGAAGAAGCACTTTCGCGTAAGTATGCCTATTTGTGAGACCGCACTATGGTGTAGATAAGGAACATTCCCTTTTCCTCACCGTAGTGTGGTCTCGGAGTGAGAATATTAAAGTAGGGGTGTGGGGGGGTGCAGGGGGGCAAAGCCCCCCCTGCATAAATGTAGATTTATTTATTTTTAACATACATTAACAAAAGCGCTTTTTCAGTGAAAGCGCTTTCGTTAATATATGTTCTGTGATTATGGATTCGGGACTTTGCACTTTCGTGCATAAATCCTAGATCCAATGACTTACATTAATGATTTTTTTTACAGAAGAGATGAAAAAGTCTATTTTAATTCAAAACAATATAATATTTTCTCCTTTCCTCTTGATAATACATACAGTGGAATATTTGCTGCCTGTTAACATACAACACAGCCACTAACATTTCAGCAGTGACTAACAAAATAGTTTTGCTGTGACAATCTTGTATTCTCTCCCTACCTACAATATCAAGAGCAATAGGGACAGTTGTCAGTATGTAGCAGGCTGATATTGTAACTCCAGTTATAAAATGGAAAACAAATACATACTGATAATTGTGTAATAATACCTTCCTATAGCAATGTCCTTATAAGTGTTACCATACAAGCCAACTAAAAACACACACTACTCAGTAGCTATATTCCATCATTCAGCTCAGATCATTTATTATAAACATTGCATCTGCCTTTGCTTTCAGTAAATAAATAAATTAAATGCAGTCATACATATAAGCATTCATAAATACAAAAATATTTAATCTGGGCTCCAAAATTCAAACTTAACTAATAGTAACACTACGTAATTTATTATTATTTATTTTTTGTGATTATCACTCTCTTTTCTACGCATGTGTTCATTAGTAAATATAGGTAGTGTTCCCAGGTTTGATTACAAGTGTTTCTGTGCCTTCTTTGAGTCAGCACAGACAACACAACTGTAGTGCGGTATAGCAGCAAATAAAGCGGATAAAGTAAGCATGCCAGGTATGCAGAGTAAGCATGCCAGGTATGCAGAGGAGCAGTGTTTATCATGTTCAATGATTCTTACAATATTTGGATATCATCCAGACTAATAATATGAGCATTCATATTATAGAGGATTATAATAAATTTATTGTATGTTTGAGACATCATGAATGACAAGAAATGTACCTCAAGAGTGAAGTTCATGAGGTAAATTTTGGTATCCATGTTGAGAGCACACAATAAAATGTTATGATTGGCAAAACAATAATAATTGTAGTGCATGGAAATTTATTGCTCTGTTTACTACCAGTTACAGAAAGAAAAGAAAGTGTCGAAGTCCAAAGTGTATTTACTGGCTTTGGAAGCTATGAAAGCACTTAGTGCTGTGAAACTGACAGTAGCACATCTCTTAACATCTTGGCTTAAGAATTCTGGACAAATCCAAAAATAAAGGGGGTGGAGGTTTTGCATTTTCTGAACAATAAGTTTGAAACTCTAATTTCTAGCATTGCTAGTTTTAATTCTTAGTTTTTACTAGAACCTCAAAACCTTAATGAGGCATAAGAAAAATATGAGGCAAAATCAGGGGCAGTCTAGAAGTGTGGTACAACAAGAAGAAATAAAGTGCTCTTTTGTAGACCTAATGGCTTTAAAAGCTGTTAGACACTTCATTCTGCCAAACCTTTTCTTTGTGAGTCATAACTAAGCATCTAACATCTTTTAAATGCTGTTTTACCTTCTGCCACTGTTCTTGCGCTGCTTCTTGTCTCTGTTGTGAGGAAAAGATCTTCTCAGAGCTTGAGTGTCCTTAACAAGCTTTTGTTAAGCATGATTGAGTCTTGCTTTAGGAAAGTGCTTAACCCTGTTGAAAACAGACACCACTCACCTTTGTCCTCAGCCATATGAGTATCCACACATAAGTATATCATTTCACATTGTTCTACACAGAACAGTTGAAGGAAACATAGACCCCAGATTCTAGACTGGTCAGTAACATTCCTGCTTCTTATCAATGCCATGTACCTGCTTCCAATAGTTACAAAAACTGAACAGACTATGGTTTCATTATTTTTACAAAACTGTACTTGTCAACCAGTAAGAAATCCAGTTAAGATATCTTTTGATCAATATATCTTTAATTTATCCGCCATCATCATAAACATTAACAGAGGAAGAATAAGGAGGCCTTTTAAAATAACAACACTCATGTTGACGATATGAGAAACCCCATAGCAACGGAAATGCCACCATCAAACCTGAAAAATATTATGGCCGAAACTTCTCCTCATTGTCTCCCTGCAAACAGAATAATGTTTCAGTAATACGATGCACTTACCATGCACCAGCATCATTCACCATACCCATCCTAAAGTACATCACTTACTAGTTATCCTCTGTCTACAACCATAGTTACACATCATGCCTATGGCATATTTTTCTCAGACCTTCAGACCAGTGCTCCTGGCCTGTGGTTAACTAATTTTGCAGAGGACTGTAAAATGAGTTTTGTTATTCAGTCTTCAAATGACTCTCAATTGCTCCAACACAGCTTAGATCATATTAATAATTAGTGCGAGGACAATGGTCTCAAATTAAATGTAAAAAAATATAGCACAGTTCATTTTGGTAAACAAAGTAATTTCACTTAGTGTATAGGAGATGCATCTCTCCATTCAGGCACTATTGTAAGGGCTCTGTGTACTCTTGTTGATAATTCCTGATCTCACCATCATGTCTCCATAATAGTTCAGAAAGCCTTTTATCTAACCCATCTAATTTCCAAAGGCATCTGTACTAGATCCAAAGAAGTTTTAATTCCCCTTTACTCATGTCTTATCAGACCCGTTATTGAATATAATGCACCTTTTGGCATGTGTTTATCTAAATCTATCACACAACTTGAGTGACCTCAGAGATTCATAACTGAAAAAAACAGTGGCCTCAAAAATCTTAGTTATCTTTAGAGACTGGCAGCCCTTTCTCTGTACTCAGTCTCTTGCAGACTCTTTCATGGAGATCTGTGTCTAGCCTTTCTTGCCATGAAAGACTCAACCCCATTTAATTTATTATTCCTTTGCTGAACTAATGAGCCATCAAATACTTTATTAAAGCAACCATACCTTCATCAGCAGGTAAATAAGACAAGTTGGCATGATAGATTTATATCCTGATGTATCCTCACCTCTGGAACAAACTTTCACTACATGTCGAGCAGAGTAACACCCTTGATACCTTGAAGGTAAACCTATAAAATAGGATGGGCAGTCTCAAATTCTCTCCTGATCTATCTTGTCTTGCCCTCCTTAAGGCTAGACGGACATTTTGAATAGAGTTATTTGGCTAGGCTTTGCAAAAGTATTACCATATCCTGAAACAGGACTAGCTGGAGATGTAAAAGTCACTGTTCCTTGACACTTCATCTGCTGATGTCAAGCAGCAGCTCTAGAAAGCAAATGGATCAATGGGAAGTCTTGTCCTGTTGAACAGGGGGCTTGACATTACAGTGAAATCTTGTTTAGTTCTTGCCTTGATATCCCAAGCAAGATGCCGAAAGTGCATTGACTTCAGTAGTTTGCAAAATTTAGGACAGTGATATGTCTTTGTTCAGATTCCCAGCACTGTAAGTTGCACTGCATGCCTTGGCACATAATGAAAACTGTTTGAAAAGCAGCTGTAGAAGGTATGGTTGAAGCACTTGTACTTATTTCTGGTGTGGAAGAAAGCTCCATACAGAAGTCAGAGAGAGCAGCCTGAGATTTACAAGTAGTAGAATCCAAAGGTTCCTTAGCAGAAATGGCTGGTGAAGTAATGTATCATTTGTATCAAAAAATGTACAAAACTCTCTGTATTGGAACACGACTGTTGAAAAAATGAACAAGTATTGCTGCATGTAATATGTGAAAGTGAGAGGAACTGATACGTCCACTGCAGAAATAGGTGATGAAACAATGTGTTCAGTCAGGTCTACTTTGTGTGATAGAAAACACATTTCACTGAAACTCATTTTGTCTAAGTCTCATTTCACTGAAAATGACTTGTCTGACCAAAGTTCACTGAAAACTCATTTGACTGAAAGTAATTTCATCTAAAAATATATACGCCCTGTTCCCCACTGTAGTGCGATCCTGGAGTTAGTATATATAGTAAGAGGGGTGTGGGGGCATACCTCCCACATAGTTTGGGTATATATTATCTTCTAGAAAGAGTTATTCATTTGACTTGTATCAATGTCTATGGTTTACAACATTTAAAATAGGTGGGGGACTACGCCCTCCACATCCCCCAATGTTGGGGGGCTGTGCCATCAACATCCCTCCTTACTATATTTACTAACTCCATGATCGCACTACAGTGGGGAACAGGGCCTATACCTTTTTAGATGAAATGACTTTCAGTCAAATGAGTGTTCAGTGAATTGTGCCCAGGCAATTCATTTTCAGTGAAATGAGGCTTAGACGAAATGAGTTTCAGTGAAATGTGTTTTCTACCAAACAAAGCAGACACATTCAGTTGTAGCATAAAAATGTACTGTACATCTCACATTGGAGCAGGGCTGTTGAGGAAATGAAGAAACAATGGTTGAAGTCACACTGCAATGGGGACTGGTACTGACACTTCTACTTTAGAATTGACTTTTTGTAAACTCATTTCGGTTTGGCTTTTTTCAGCATCCCATCTCTCAGTTGCTAATACTGCATATTTGTATTTGTATGCAGCTTGGGCAACTTTTTGGCTGATGATTGCTTAGTGGTACAACAAACTGCATGATAAGAGAGTTGAATATGATGATCTGAATGTTGCTAATATATTATCATTGATAACCGTGTGTGTGTGTGTGTGTGTGTGTGTGTGTGTGTGTACACGCTAGGCTTAATGAGATACCTACCTGCTTGACAAATTAAATAAATTGGTTATTAATTGCTTCACTTTCTGTCTCCCATTCATATGTAGTGCTGCTGGGAGATACAAAAAACAACTGTGTGCGCAATAATAAAAATGGAATGTAACTAAAAGATTTCCTTTGCTGATAACTACTTAGCATGACAACTAGCATCATCCTATCATGTTATCATGGGAGATAAATGTAATTTTGTTTTCTGAGTGCTTTTTGTCCCTATTCATCCTACAGCATCTGCCCTGGTGCCCGATGTCTATTGTCAGGTCAATCTGCTTCTCCTTTCCCCCAGAAATCTTTGACATGAGCTGGGGCAGATGCAGAACCTAAGGGGATTCTGTCGGGAGTTGCTGTCTCCTTCAACCAGGGATTATTACTGAATGACCTACCTATTACTCCCCCTTCCCTTTGTGGTTTCCATGGTTATATCCAAAGGACTGATATGCAATGGAGATGTACTGCGTATTGTCCCACCTCCACAGCAGCTCAGCCAAGCTCAAGGACTCACAAACCACCCTTTCCCCTCCTTGGAACATACTCCTTCACAGTAATGTCCCGAGTAATCAGTAGGGATCATAGCAGAAAACATCCACATAACTGCCCAACCCCTAGGATGGGAATGTGTGCCCTTTTCTGCCAGCATCTCAAGATGACCAAGCTACTAATCAAATCCTGGGCCACTTGGACCTTGTTCAGAGCTTCATCTCTCTTCACTAAGGCACTGGCTAGAGCTGAATATAATGTATGGTGCAGTTCTACAACTATGAAATGGTGTTCCTGTCTCACTTAAAAAATGTGTGTGTGTATATGAGAGAGATTCTTGTAAGGTATTTGGGTCAGCCAAGCTTATTGCTTAATTGTTCAAGAGAAACAGGTCAAGATTTCAGTTTCTCATGTTATTGTTTCCTGTGACATACATGAGTGAGATTGTGGTAAGAGGTATATGTTTGCTTGCTAGTTCTGATCTCCCAGCCTCACAAAAAGAAAAGGACAGGATTTACACTGCATATGAGTGATAACACTGCTGAGATGCAGCAAATATGGACTGAGAAGAATGAAAAGAGGTGTCAGAGGTTTTAGGGATGCAAGGGGTTTGCCTCCTGTAGAAACACTTTTTAAAAAATTTAAAAGAAAAAATGGATATCCTTATGAGTAAAAGTGCATGTGCTGATCGACTTACAACATTTTGCCAGGAATGTTTCCTTGAAATGTCTTTTCCCTCATACAGCAACTTTAGTGAATGTCTTTAAGAAGCCAAGTGTTTTTGTACCAGCTCTGAATCCTTCAGTTGAAGCACTTGTTAATTTATGTGAGAACGAGGTTAGGTGCTGTCTCGCTAATAGATATGTTATATTTCAATTTCAACATTGAGCTACTCCCATTATTTATGGTCTGCGGAATGTACATAAGGGTCTCCACTCACCACCTATGCGACCCATAGTTTCAGGATGGGGGTGGCTTACAGAACGTTTATCATTCTTTGTAGGGAAGAACTTAAAACCTTCCTTGATGATGATGACACTGTCTTGAAGGACACAAAATCTTTCTTGTCAAACCTGCATAGCTGATATAAGACGTTAGCTTGAAATTTGGATCTTGTGTTTGATACACTTGATTTGAGTTTTCTTTTCATGGTTATACCCAATGCCGAAGGGATCGAGAGTATTAGATTGTTCTTAACCAGGCTCAGTAGTTTTTCAAAGAATAAAGTGATGTTGATATGTCAGTTGTTGGAACTCATTTTGGAAAACAATGTATTTGTTTTTGAAGAGGTCTTTTAACTGCAGAAAGTTGGTGTGGCTATGGGGACAGTTTGCACTAACAGCTATGTGAATATGGTACTGGTTGACTGGGAACAAGAGAAGGTCTTGAATGGCAGTGTTATGTTAATAAGATCACTTTCTATAGACATTTTGTTGACTATATTTTTATCGCCTAGACAGGAACGTCTGAGGATTGGACATTTTTGAAGTTTACCTATGGCCATTCCATAGTTTCATAGTTTCATAGTATAGTACTAGGCTATCTGCCCTGGGGCATTTGTAAGCCTAGCCATAGTGATGTGGCATTTGCCACCCCATGAAATGGTACAAAAATGTACAGAATAAATTTAGAATACTGTGTCTAGTAGTGACACAATGAAGGTCCCCTTATATAATAGAATTAGTTTACTGTGCCCCTGTCTAGCAGTGACACAGATGTGACCCTAACTTACGATCTCCCATCCACTCATCAAGATTTCTCTTGAAGAGAGACAGTGAGGGGCTCTGCCTAATACGAACTGGGATCTTGTTCCAAAGCATGGGAAGCCACTGGGTTATGAATCTATCCCTCCAGCATGTCCTATTCATACTTGTGCCGAGGTTTAAGTCTTTAGCTCGTGGTCCTGATGGACTTGGATTTTTGAGGTGGAGCATGTCCATCAGATCCTGATTGGACATGGCCAGGCAGAGATCACCTCTGAGCAGGCGGTATGATACTGAATAGAGCTGAAGTTGCTTTAGTCTGGCAGAATAAGACATATGTTGGAGACCCTTGATCCTCTTGGTGAGGTACTTTTGTGGTCTCTCCAGCTGTTGCAAATGCCGGGTGAGATAGATACCAAATGGGGCATTGTACTCAATCATGGATCTGATGAGGGAGGAATATAGGGGTACAATGACATCCTTGGATCTGGATGTGAATCCCTTCATGATGAGGTGTGCAAGGTAGAATGTTTTTCTAACCACTTTGGCAACGTGGGTATCAAATGAGAGGTCGGTGTTGACTTGGGTCCCTAGGTCTCCGATTACTTTTTCAGTACTCAGTGGGGTTGCTGTCTATGTGATAATTTGTGGGTACTTTGTTTTTCCCAAAGGGGATGACTATACATTTTTTGGCATTTAGTTTAAGGCCGTGACTCCGGCACCAGTTGTCCATTTCTGTGAGGCCTTTTTGTAGGATGTGTGTGTCTGCTGGTGTTTCGACTATGGTGCCTAGTTTGCAGTCATCTGCGAACTTTGTCAGCCACAGCCCTCCCGTGTTTGCTTTAACATCTGAGAAATAAATGCCGAACAAAAGGGGTCCCAGGACAGATCCCTGTGGGACACCACTTGTGACTGGCTTTGAGTCTGACATTGCTCCAGCGATTTTAACTTTATGGGTTCTGTCCTTTAGCCAGTTTGCAACCCATCTAGTGACATAAGGGTTTACATTTAAGCTGTTGAGCTTATCTATGATGCCTGAGGCCAAGTCCAGGTATGCTGTATGGACTGCTTTGCTCTCGTCAATGTCTCTAGTGACTGTTTCGAAAAAGTCAACCAGGTTTAAAAGGCAGGATCTGCCCTTTACAAAGCCGAACTGGGTGGGTCAAGTGTCTGTAGGTCCCCTATGTCTCTGTTTATGAGTTCCATAATGATTCTTTCCATAGCTTTGCAGACCAGGCTGGTTGTTTCCAGGGTCTGTAGAGGCACACCTCTTGTGGAGTGGGACCACTGTTGCTGTACACCAGTGTTCAGGTACATATCCCAGTAAGGCTAAGGTTAAATAGCATTTTTATGTGTGGGTTTAGCTCCTCTTGGAGTTCACGTAACATGCAACCCGGTCCCATTGATGCTTTGCTTTGTTTAGGCAGTTCTCACTTGGACATCTGAGAAGACAGGAGATTACATTCAGCTGGGATAAGTATTTCTTCTTGGGGTGAAGGAGGGAGAAATTTGCACTGAACCTGTCAGCCAGAATGTTGGCAATATCTGTGGGTTCAGTTTATTTTTATTGTTGTGAACCAACTCTGAGCATATCTGAGGGTTTCGTTTCTAACATAGCTGAAGAAGGCTTTGTGGTTATCTTTAGTGTCCTTTCTCTCAAAGTTGACCTTGGATGTTTTATGAGAGAACGTAGTTTTCTGCTAATGTTGATCAGAGATGTCTTCCCTTCAACTGACATGCAGTAGCTTCCTTCTTTGTTATACAATTTGTTTATGGCTGAGGTCCACCAGACAGGACGCTTACTTTGGTGGAGAGGGACTTGGATTTGTTTGGGATTGCATGATCCATGCATTCTTGGAGATGTCCATAGAAAGCATTTGTGAAGGATTCGGGATGTGCTATCCACTGGCACAGTGGGCTTAAAGGATACCATCTCAGTCTTAAGAAGTGTGAAGTCGGCTTTTGAGAAGTTTTTCACTGTAGTCTTTTGTGCTGGGATATGTATATCCAGGGTGATTAGTTTGTGGTCAGATATCACTAGTGAGGGGTATACTTTGTCCCCATGTTTGTGATGATCAGGTCTAGTATATTATCTCCTAGTGGGAGGTGACTAATTGTTCCAGTGCATTTGAATTTATGAATTCCAGGAACCGGCTAGAATAATGTACCCAATCTATGTTTGGGTAGTTGAAGTCTCCCAGTATGATGGTATTTTGTGATACATTCATATCCTCCAATGTCTTCAGGAAGGCTGAGTGGAGTTCTTGAGATTGGGAGGGTGGTCTGTAACATGCTACCAGTTGTATAACAGTTTTGCCTATGGTTAGTTGCACCAGTATGGTCTCTGATGCTTCATGTGTTGTTACTAACCTGGAGGTGTGGGTGTCCTTGATGAATATGGACGAGCCTTGAACCAGGTTTCAGTTACTGCACAGACGCATCTTGAGATTTAGACTTCTGGCTTGAGCAGCATTACCCTTAGTTTTTTCCATTATTGTTTTCTAAGGAGGTGGGTTTGTCCAACATGTCATCCCAGGCAGACATTGATCCCCTTAGAATGACCAGTAATTATTGAGCCAATTAAAGCTGATCATCATCTCTTTGTATTGTGGTATCATTCTTGGTGAGGGCAAGATGTTGCTCAGGGTCAGGGTCATACCATTTCATGTAGTCCAGGAAGGTCATGCACAACAGCATGGACAATGACGGAGTCATATTTGTACTTGCTTTGGAGCTCCCGATAGACAGCTCACAGTCACCTTCTCCTTGTTCAGCCTGGTCAGCGGGACATCAGTGTGTCTGACTATAGAGTCACCTATTACTAGTGTATCAGGCAAGGTGTTTGGCCTTAAGGGCTGTGATTGGTTGACACACTGATTTATTGAAGTATGTGTTTTGTTTTGAGGTGGTAGATTTTTGGGTGTCTGCTTTGGGAGCCTCTGTTGTTTTGGTAAGTTTTTGTTAGAGTATGTCTTTGTGTTTTATGTGTTTGGTTTGCAGTTGTGGTAGGTCTATGTGGGACTGGGATTGTTGTGTGTGTGGTTGCCATCTCCTCCTGTCTGGTCATGCCAGCCCTGAGTTGAGAGAGTTCAGCCTCCAGTTTGGCTATATAGTTGCATGTATTTGTGTTTGTTGGGAGGAAGAGAGGGTTGTGACAATTGTAGCATTGTCTCAAGATATCCAGATTGACCAGCTGAACTGGAACAACGCCAGTACTCTACCCACTCACATGCTAGAACTGTATAAGTGAGTGCTGCTGTTGTGGATATTCACAGAGTGCTTACTTAGTAGAGAAGTATTGAGAACAAGTGCTAGGCTTATAATATAGTAAGTAGTCTGGTTATACTAAGAGTAGGGAAAATTTGAAGTTAAACAGTGAACTACAAAAGAGCTAGAAATGGTCCAAAACAACCAATTACTACTGCTTCTTGTGCTGAGGTCACTTCCTACAGGGACAGCACTGGTGAGCAAAGAAACAGCCCAGAATACAGCAATGCCTGTAAACTGGTCTAAACTAGTCGCTATTCCAAGTGAAAAAGCAAAGATACTTAAATTTCTGAGTTCCCTGCTGCTAGGACCACTCTGCAGACCCACGAGGAGCTTGTCTGAGTAGTATAGTATAGACCTTGTGGATGTGAAAGTCCATAGAAACATGTTTGGGGTTGTACATATTTCTCTTTATAAGAAACCATGTAAAACTAACAGTATACTCCACAAATCTAGTATGTACCTTAGACATGTTTGAAGGAATGTCATGAAAGGACAGTTTCTTTGAGATTACATGATGATGATCAGGAGTTTAAATGAGTCTTCAAAGACCTCACTGAGGACTTCATTGGAAGAGGTTATTCCTTGAGTGAGGTCAATGATTTAAGCAAAGAGGTACGACTCCTCAGAAGCACTTCAGCCACACCATTTTTTTCAGATGCCGTTAGCAACAATGTCCCTGTAACACAGGTTACTGGGAATAACCAGAGGGTGATCCTTACTTATTCTAGTGATGTGGGTATTGTATGTGATATAATTCATAAGAACTGGCCAGTACTCATGGCAGATGATGGACTCAGAGATGTCCTGAGTCCTAGACCGATGTTCACATTCAAGAATAATAGGTCACTCAAGCACCAGATCTGCTATAAACAATCCTCTATACCCGTGAATAGAGTGACTGGCCAGATTGGGACTTTTCCACGTAGGGTATACGACGCTTGCCAATATATTTGCAGTACATCACAGTTTGTACTCTCCGCTAATGGACAGACCATGCATGCATATTCTTATGCAGATTGCAAGAGTAAGAATCTTGTGTATTATGCATGGTGTATAGCCTGTGAGTCTTTCTATGTAGGGAAGATGAATAGAACCCTGAAGGACACAGTGTTGAAACATAATGGAGATATTAGAAACTTGAAAATGACTAATGCTTTGGCTAAACATTTCTACAGCTGTGGAAAAGATCATTGGTTCAAGTTTTTGGTACTTCAGGTTGTGGATATGAGTATTAGAGGTGGTGATCTATATAATGCAACAGAGTTTATATTGTTAAGATGGATTCTGAGGCTGCAGGGCAATAAGCCTCCTGGCTTAAATGAGCATGTAGCCGGTCTTGAACCTATGGGACCTCCCTCATTGATTTTGATTAGCTGTTGTCATTTTAAATTGAAAGGTATTCTCTTGTGTTTTTAGGTCTGAAGAAGCAGCATTGTTTGGGCCATGAAATCGCTCACTTTTACCTGTTTCTTTCATTAAAGGTTTAATGTTTTTATAGCCGTGGTGGTGGACTAACAGTTTTATTTTTACTTTTTAAAAAATACAAGTGTTACTTGTGTTATTTATGAACTTGAGTGCCTGTGTTCTGAGTTCGAGTCCTCAAGCTTGTGGAGTGCAAATTTGTTTGCTGACCTGTTGTGATCAGAGCTTGTCTGAAATGAAGAGACATGTATATATATATATATATATGTGTGTATATATATATATATATATATATATATATATATATATATATATATATATATATATATGGGTCGACTTTGACCCATCAACATTACGTTTCAATGAAACGTAAGAATGCAAGCTGTTTTTCGCAAAAGTGCACTTTTAACAAAATGCACTTTCACGAAAAACAACTGGAAAAAAATAGATAAATAAAAAACACATGACACTAACCATATATATATGCAGGGGGGCTGTGCCCCCTCCACCCTACTTTTATATTTTCACTCCAGTGGGGAAAAGGGAATATTCCCTTATCCCCTCTGTACCACGATCTAAGCAACAGCCCCATTGCTTTTAGCTTAGTTGAATTTTCGCAAAAGTGCATTTTGGCAAAAATGCATTTTCATGAAATTCAGCTTGCCAAATAAGGTGAAATGTAATTTTGTTGGGTCGATGTAGCCCATATATATATATATATATATATATATATATATATATATATATATAGATAGATAGATATGATACATGCACACAGACACACACACACATATATTTGTGTGCGTGTGTGTGTGTGTATATATATATATATATATATATATATATATATATGCAGGCACATATGAGGGAGCATCTTTGTGCAAGTCTGCATTAGGGTGACAGAGTCTGTTCAGCGGGATTATTTTTCATTTAATTCTTTTTCCAATAATTACTTACTTCTCCTGTTGATTACACCTCTGTCTTTTTTTGTTGTTTATTTTTTGTTTTTTGAATGGGGCCCATTTTATAAAACAAATAAGACACTCCTAAGTGTGGCGTATAGTCTGATATGAGGACACTCTGGGAGCTGACAGACCTCAGTACATGTGCTTCATGCCTCATTACACACCAAAAGTATAGTTTTTATCAGACAATAAGTTATGCCTCATTGTGTCTTGTTTCTTTATCATAAGATGCATACCTAGCTTTTAGCATTGGTACAGAACCATGACAAAGAGTTTTCTTTACTTGTGGTTCTATGAAAGTGATATTAAAATGTATTTCCTTTTGCAAAACAGACGTTTACTTTCTAATTTGACCATGTATTACAGAGTGAATTATACTGAAGACTGACTTGGTTTTTACCATAGTAATTGTATGTTAGGAATCAACTGGAGAAATCCTTTTTATTTCTACTAAAAAGTGACATACTATAATTGGTTCATGGTATTCTTACTGATTCTGTGTTAATGAAGGAACAATTTGTCTCAAGGATTTTTGTGTGAAATGCTGGCCAAGTTCTCCAGTCTGAATGCTGCCTGTGTCACAGTGTGGTTCTAATGCCTTTTAGTCAAGTGATAATGATACTGTCTTGCTTTCAATGTTCCTCTCACTGTTGGTCATTTTTATGTTTTTGTTAGGAAGACAAAATGTACTTTGGACTGTTTCTTTCACTGTGCAGGTTTTCTTAGTGGTGAAAGCTTAAAGTAGCAAGATGATAAAAGAAAGTTCAAGAGAAAGACGACCTTGCCTGGCTTTATTCTTTGTGTTCATACTGTAAAATAAGGCTTCACACAGTGCTTTGACTAAACTGTGATTTCAGATCTTGTTTAGCTTGAGAAAGATATGAATTTCTAGGTTTCTGTGTTTAGCAAAAACTTTCAGAATGTATTAATTTTACCCCAGAAGCTGTTAAGTAATGGGGTTTGTACTTGAACTATCTTGAGGCTTTCAAAGGTGCCAGCATTCTTTTTAAAACTTCCAAGGGTGTGGGGCACACAGATATCACTTTGAATGTTTACAAAAAATGATCAGAAGGTGTTTTAGAAGAATACATTTGTTTTTGCCTACCTGATATGATGCAGTTCTGGTAGAGAGACAGAACCTTCCACTAAACACACAAATACACATCTTGTCTTCTTGTGTGATTTTTCATTTAATGCTGCATCCATTTGAGTAGAAGAATGACTGATTTATGTTTTTGGGAAGTTGATGACTCCATTCACATTCACTGCATGCTAAGTAGGTTTATAAATCAGCTGCTTGATGTGGATATGGTGGTAAAGTTTCATTCTTTATGGCCTTATAAAAAGCAAATTGCCAAGATGCAGACTATGCTTCCTACATCGCCTTCTGAAGTTAAAGAGCAGTAGATTGTTTGCTCATTTTAAGGAAACCTTACACATGTATGTTTTCCAGATAGTTGGATTCCATTTTTGCTAATAAATGCACTGGACAGCAACATTTTGTTTATTCATAACCCTTTGCACAGCACTCTTATTTTAGAGATGCAGCTGCAGTCTTGGACATTATAAAAGCTTTTTCTAACGTGAGAAAACCTTCTTATGAAGCTCATCATCACCATTGCTATCATTGTCCAAGTCATTGCTATAACCTTTTTCTGGGACTCACTGTGAAGTTTTTTTTGGTGGTTCACCTGCTCAGACATCAGCCCCTCCCCATTTCACTGTCCCACTGGGCGTTAATACCCCATCAACCTGTGGAGGCCTTCTCTTTACTGAGGAGTCATCTCTTCGAAGTCCTATGCTTCTGCTGCCTGGTAGTGGTGAAGGAGCTGATCATTTATTTATTTACATTTGTTTACCGGGAAATTCCAACTGGACACAGGTCCTTTTTCAGCAGATGCCTGGGGAGAAAAGCTCCACATCATGTACATAATAAATAGAGATACAAAGTTGCAGCAATAGTAAACAACATTACAGGTTGTTCGCTTTAATACAATAACAAGATATTGATTATCAACAGTATATACAGAAAATGTTGCAAGTTAAGATAGTTTCTTGTCATTTATAATATTAGTAACAAAGTTGTCAGACAAGATGTTAAAGTATGTAAAGACAACTAGCTATTTCTGACTGTGGTTAGTAGTGGTGATAGTATAGTTTGGGTAAGAGTCTAAGTGGGGGGGAGGTAAGGGTGAGGGTGTTAGTCTGGATTAGAACAAGGATAAAGCCAGTGTAAATTTAAGTGGAATTTGAGTGCAGTCTTGAAAATGCTGCTGGAAGGTAGAGTAGTTATAGATGGTGGAAGATTGTTCCAAAGTTTAGATATGGTACATGAAAATATGACTTCTCCTGCTGAGTTTTTTTGGTTTGATAACAGTGAGTTGATTGTTGTTGCTTGATCTTAGGGTCCTAGTGGGGTGATAGGGTTGGATAAGGGTTTGAAGGGAAGGAATGTTAAGGGGGTGATTAATAAGTTTATGAGCGAGGGTGAGTTGATTAAAGTGAAGGAGTTGTGGGAGTTCTAGCCAGTTTAGTTCTTTAAGGGAGATACAATGATGGCTACAGTAGGAGGTTCCAGTGGCAAATTTAACAATGTTGTTGTAACAAGCATCCAGTTTGTGTAGGTCTATCTGTTTAAGGTTGGTAAGTATGGGGGATGCATAGAGTAGGGTGGAGATTAGTTGGGAATTGGCTATGGAGAGTCTAGCCGCCTTGGTTAGGAATTGGCGGCTTCTATATAATGCACCAAGTTTCTTGTGAACTTTTTTTATTGTGAGAGATATGTGGGTGTCAAATCTAGGTTTGTTGTCTGTTTCCACACCAAGTAATTTTATGTGTTCTGATGGAGAGATGATGGTATTGCCTTTGGCAAGAATGTTGAAGTGGAGGATGTGTTGGGTGGCTTTGGAAGGTTGGAACAGGAGAAGTTTTGTCTTACTTGGGTTGAGTAGGAGCTGAGCATTGGATAGCCAGCTTTCTATAGAAGAGAATGACTCCTGTGTGATTTGTTGTAGTTGTGGTAGAGTGGGGGCAGAGCAGATGAGAGCAGCATCATCTGCATACTGTATAAGAGATGCTTGTGTGGTGGCATCAGAAAGCCATCATACTGGGCACACTCTGGATATTTGCTTGACTTATGAGTCACCTCCCCTTCATGTAGATAGACACCCTGCTGAAGTAGGACCATCACTGCTGGGCCTCGAGGCATGAATGTTCTCTCAAACATGCCTATTCCCCAGGTTATAGTGCTACTTGGTTTCTTTACAGACAGCTGCATCTGCATCAGTGTACATCCAGACATTGTCAGGTATTAGTTGCACAGTGAGCCTAAACCAGTTCTGTCCCTGTAGGATTTGTACTCAGACCTTGGTCTTACACTCCCATCACTACTGGCTGTCTCTTCCTTTGCACAAACTACTAATTAAGCCCAGTTCAGGTTATTCAGGGCACCGCCTTCTGTGCTCTGGAATTAGTGTGTGTGTGTGTGTGTGTGTGTGTGTGTGTGTGCGTGCTTTTAAGACAAAGAGATTCTAATTGATCTTACCATCACAGTATATTAAACAGAGATTCTATTTAATTCTGATTATTTCATATGTTTTATTGGAGAAGGGAGAGTTCCCTACACTCTCTATTGATGGAACAACTCTGAGGTTGCACCAACTTAGAGAAAAAGTAAACAATTTAATACACTTTTTTGTGAGTTGGTGCAAGGTCAAAATTAATATACATAGAGATTGGACATGTAGAGGCAGAACCTCTTAATGAAAGGCACAGGGGGAGAGCAGTTGTTCTGCAATGATGCTGTAAAATAGTATCTTATTCACATTAACAAGGGAAGTAGTACGCAGGACATTTTAGTACATAGTTTTCATAAAAGACAAAATACAAATTAATATTGTATTACATGAAAACTATGCTAAATAAATTTTCACTTGTGGGTCATGTTGTACTTGTGAATATGTTATAAGGACTTTTGTTAAGATTTATAAATAATGTTTTTAAGCTCAATGATAAATATTTTTGTACTACAGAGGGCATTATATATACCCCCAATTGTCCTTGTAATTTAGTGTATGTATGCAAACTTTAGTTGTTATATAACTTAATAACTTACTACTAAAAAAGCTAATATCTCTTGTTAAAAATCTCCAAAGATACTTAACTAATTCAGTCTGTTTGTCAGTAAATATATTGCTGTACATTGTAGTGAGTTTCATGAAGGTAGTGTTGCTTTATTAAAGACCACAGTTCTTGGAAAATATATAGTAAGCTTGGGTGGGACAGTATTTTAGAAAGTAAACTTTTATATAAAAAAAGTTTATATTTTAAAGCATGGCGCATTACATTTCATTATAATTAAAGGCGCAGTACTTCTCTTTTACTATAAGATTGTATATGAGAAAACTAGTAGCTATGTATGTGAATACATTATATGAATGAAGCAACATTGAATGCTTATGAAGTGAAGCTAAGACAGCAGAAAGTTAAAAAGTTAGCCCGTGACCATCAGGATTTTGTAAGAGGCCTTTAATTATAATGAAGGAAATTATAACTCTTTGTTAACTGGCCTCCTTTTAGTTTGCAACAAGGGCGTGTCACAGATGAATGGCTGTGATGACTTATAAATACAAAAGCTGAACAGTCCTTTTTTTATGATCTGAGGAAGGCATATTTGCCGAAAGCGCTTATCGGAAGACTGAGGGCTGCTTGTTTTATGTTATATTCTTTTTTATTAAAGTTTTGATTTTACTATTAAGTTTTACTGCCATGGTGGACATCAGGAGTTTTTAATAGTGTTTGCCTTTTCTTTTCCTTATTGTTGTCCTTCACAGTGTAAGAAAGTTTTTTACCTATTGACTGCTTTTCTTTCTTACACTGAACTTGGTGAACCAGCAATTGAACTTGAATGATAAACTTAGAACATGCAACATTTCTAATATATCAGGAGACTTATTGAACCCGCTTCTAGATCTGAATTTGGGTAATGTAGCTGCTTCCACAGTTGTTGCATCGGTTCCTGACAATAACTTTAATTGTATATTTCGGGAAGTGGAGAATGCAGCTTACCAGCTTAAAAGACTGCAGTGGCAACGCTTCCATGTGGAAGCGTGCCTGCATCATCAAATTGCACCTCGATGTATGCGAGTGAAGTGTTTACCCTCACATGGGAACACTTATCTGCATCTGCTCATAAAATGGCAAATTATAAATCTTGAAACAAGTCGACAATACATGAACTTGCTGATAGAATTCTTTAAGCCGTAAGAGGAAAGGATGGCAGCAGTCATATCAACTAAGCAGACTGAATTGGAAAGCTTAGAGCTGCATGACTCACATCTGAATAGCCTAGAGCAGTTACGGATCAACTTGAATGCTTATAAAGTGAAGCTAAGACAGCAGAAGGTTAAAAAGCTAGCCCGTGACCATCAGGATTTTGTAAGAGGCCAAATCTTTGAATGGCCGAGAGAGGAATCCAATAGTAAGGGGCGGGGAGCTTTACCATCATATAAGGAGAAGGTACCTTTTTCTAGACCTAAGGGAGAAGATGTGATTACTTATGTCAGTTTAACTGATCTGGAACCCTCCATTCACAACCCTGCCATTCTTAACTCATCAGTACCGATCCCCAATTTTATAATATCAGAAACAGATTCAAGAGAAGCATCTAGCAGTACAGCCACTATGGGTGCAGAAACCAGCAACAAGAATGCTCCCCTAGCCTCAAATTTAGCAACTAGGCTGAATGAAGGGGCAATACAGTCACTGATAAATTGGCCCTTGCCATTTTTTTCCAAATTCAACCACTACAGGACTCAAAGAACACAGAGTCAAGAACGGAAAAGAAAGAAGCTTACACTTTAATTGGATCTGAATCAAGTTTAGTAGAGAATTATTCAAACAAGATTTTAAACCCTGATATGATTTCCTTGTTAGAAAGGGCCTGAGTTTTATTCCAGCCTTACCGTCTGATATTAGTGAATTTGTGCTGGATATCAGAATGTTTTGCAGGAACCTTGCATTAAAGTGTACTTTTGGACAAGCTAACGACAGTAGACGGCTACCTTATACAAAATTGAGTAGCTTTGTTCCCCCTAATCCTCCACCAGTGGAGATGTTCTTAAGATTATGTGAAGATGAAATCTTCAAACAAAGGGGTAACACAACCAGAGGACAAGGACGTTTCTTCAACTTAACCACTAATGAGAATGAGATGCTGAAGCAGCTTAAGGAAACAGATAGCTTGGTCATCAAGCCTGCTGATAAGGGAGGATATATAATGGTGATGGAAGCCATATGGTACAGGCACAAAATGCTCTCTATGTTGGATGATGAAAGAACATATAAGAGACTAAGTTACAGTGAAGCTACGACTAAGGTAGATCATTTTTGCAGCCACCTATATGACCTAGTGATAGAGACAAACATCTCGCAAGAACTATATGAGTTCTTTGATTGCCCCAAACCTATGTGTCCATACATCAGCGGACTCCCCAAAATTCACAAGGATTCAGTTGACCCACCCCTACATCCCATAGTTTCTGGAAGGGGATGGGTAACTGAACCTGTTTCCATGTACGTGGAGAATGAATTAAAGAAGGCCCTGCCACTAGCAGGAACTGTATTGAAGGACTCATGAGACTTTCTGGAAAAACTTTTTTTAGTTACCAAGGGTCTTAAAAAATATGAAGATTTGCTAGTAGTGACAATGGACATCAAGAATTTGTTTATGGTGATTCCGAATGACTATGGTCTACAGGCAATAAGATCTTTCTTAGCAAGGAACAGTATGGAAGCAGAACCAATATGTTCCTTGTTGGAACTCGTATTGGAAAATAACATCTTTATGTATGGGGACTCTTTCTATTTGCAGACATGGGGTGTGGCTATGGGCACCCCGTGCGCAAATAGTTACTCCAACTTGGTTCTGGCTGAGTGGGAACACAATGAACTGTTACCTAGAACCTGGAAACAATATTTAGTGTACTACGGTCATTTTGTGGATGATGTCTTTATCCTTTGGAGAGGCAGCTGTACACAACTGGACCTTTTTGTTAACTTCATCAACGAGAGTACAGATTTTCTAGAGTTTGTGGTCAAACACTCTTCAGAGACCATAGAATTTCTGGATGTAAAGATCCATTTACACCCTGATAGAGTTATCAGTACAGGAATGTATACAAAAGAAACCTGGAGAAATCATTATCTGCATAGGGGGAGTATGCACCTGGGACATATCTTTGATAACATCTTTGAGAATCAGATCTTAAGAACTTCAAGATTATGTGCTGAGAATGAAGACTTTGTAGCAGAACAGATAAATATTGAGACGTATTTAAGTAAAAAATCTTATAAAAGAAAGAATTTAAGACTGAAGCATGACTTACAGGAATTAAGGAGAGGAAAGGGATGTCCCTACTTCTCTGAACCTACATCGAGTCATCATGAGTGTCTGGATTTTAAAACTCAATCACAGCAACTTAAATGTTTGTTAACATACACTGCTGACAATAAGCAAGTATGTGAAGTTATTAGGAAGTTTTGGCCAGTATTGACAACTGATGACAAAATAAAAGACATCGTAGGGGATTCATATATAAGAATAAGAAGAATTTGAAATGTCTCATTTGCAACATAGATGGTTTTGAAAGAAATAGGCCCAGTTCTAACAGAAAGGGCACTTTCAAATGCCTGAGATGCAAAGCTTGCAACTCCATTGACAGCTCCAATACTTTTGTACATCCATACTCCAGGCAACAGTACAATTTTAATGTTTATGCTGATTGTACTAGTTCTCACATTATATACTTAGCGACTTGCTGCCAATGTAGTGCTTTCTATGTTGGCAAAACAGATCAACGTCTTAAGGAACGTATCCTTAGACATTTAAGGACATCAAACAGAAAGATCCCAATAATGCCTAAGCAGTCCATATAGTACAGTATCCTTCTCATCACTTGTATTTAAGGCCATAGAGGCAGTCTGTCAGACCACAAGAGGAGGCAATGTTCATAATGAAACATGCTGGATAATTAATTTAAGTGCGAACAGATTACCAGGCTTGAATACCATTGTGCCATTAAAACCTGCGCTTAGGAATAGAAGGAATATGATCAAATGTTGCTTCATTCATATAATGTATTCACACCCTTAGCTACTAGTTTTCTCATATACAATCTCATAGTAAAAAGAAGTACTGCACCTTTAATTACAATGAAAGAAATTATACCTCTTTGCTAGCTGGCCTCCTTTTGGTTTGCAACAAAGGCATGTCACAGATGAATGGCTGTGATGCCTTATAAATACAAAAGCTGAACAGTCCGAAAGGCATATTTGCCAAAAGCGCTTATCGGAAGACTGAGGACTGCTTGTTTTATGTTATATTCTTTTTTTATTAAAGTTTTGATTTTATTATCAAGTTTTACTGCCGTGGTGGACAACAGGAGTTTTTAGTAGTATAGTTCCTGAATGTCAGATGATTAATAAGGATGACTTCAAGATCATGTACATATGTCAAAAATGTGTTATTACCATAAAAATAAAAGGTGGAAGAAGCAAAGTTAATGAATTTCCCACAGTGGTATGTACAGCCATGGCTTCAATCTTGGGCATGTTAGGCTTCAACCAGTTATCAGTAAGCCATGCATGAATGGCCTTCAAATCGTCTGCAAGAGAATGCAAACTTGTCATATGTTCTTAATGAAAGAACAGTAGGAGTATGTGTTTATCAGCATAAAAGTGATCATCTCCTCCTGCTAATAAAATCCCCTTAGGTTGGCATAAACACTATCAAAAGCAATCATTCCAAGATTGAACAGTGGCAGTCTACATTGCATTGGGTGGGACTCAGAAGTCCAAGACTATCCTTTGAGTAAAGCTTCAGAGAAGGAGCATACAATAAGGTACTGGTGAGAAGACACATCAGTCAGGATGCATATTGCAGAGATATCAGTCTGAATTCCTTACCTCTAGACACAAGGAGAACATTCACAACCCTGATTAGGACAGTTTCAGTATTATATCTAGAATGCACTGATCAGACTTTATGAAGCCAGTGACTATAAGATGAGATCTAGATGCAGACAGTCTTGGTAACCTTACTTAAAAATAGAAGTCCTGAGATGGTGCAGAGATTATGAAGATTATTATGGCTGATAGCTGTTTTTTTCTGAGGATTAGGGAACAAAGGCCTTGTTTAATAAAGCTGGAAATGTCAGTCTTCAAGGATGACGCTAATATCTGATAAATGAGTGGAGCAACACAGCCAAGCAGCATAAACAGTCTGGAGTGGCAAAGGTCCAGCACGTAAGTTGTAAGGCACAGGCTTGAGATTGCAATCAAGAATGTAATATAATCAGGAATACAAAACACTGAGAACAATATAAAGTTTGAGCCTAAGTGGACACCACAAAAGAGTTCATAGGATCTGGAGGGGTAAGCACAGATATTATTGTGGTGACCTTGCCTCAAAAAGCCATTGCAGAGTTACATGATGAAAAAGCCATATAGATGACAAGACAAGTTAGGTTGCACAGATCACCCATCAGTGTGAAAGTCACGTCTGGTCAGTCCACCATGCTTATATCTGCTTGGACAGACAGGTCATTTTCTAGTGAGAAATATCAGTCAAATAATGAGCAGATCAAATTTGCTGCTTTTAAGACCCTAATGCCACCAGCAGTGTTCCAACCTTCATCTTTCTTGCTTAAAGACAAACAATGTCTTTTGTGCCTTGAATAAGACAAGAGGTACTGATGCTCATGACCACAAAGGCAGTGTACTATGGCTTGTTATAGTCAAATACTAGGGCATCAGGACTAACCTCACCTTCCTCCAAATGAAAATGAAGAGCAGAAGAGGACAAGTGCAGGGTGACTTGCACTCAAGAACAATAAAAACCAGGAAGTGGTCAGACCATGAGACTGTCCTTACCACATGGTTAGAGGTATGTCTCATGTGGTATAACATTTTAGCTTGTCCTGTGAGTTTGTTAAAAAGTGGAAAGCCCTTATAGGTTCATAGATGATTACTAGGCTAACAGTTCCAGGGGCCTTTTTAAGACTAGCCGCACTTCTATAGGTGAGAATCAAATGTTGCACCTTGCGCTTGTAAGGTAAACACCTTAACCTTTATGCCTGTTTACTAAACAGATTAGGCTATAGTTACAGTTTGGCTCCCAGAAAGCAATATTGTTGAAAGATTTCTCATCTACTTTTTGTGGATGACTTAAAACTGTATAATTCATCAGATGAGGAGTTGGATACATAACTACAAATGGTTAAACTTTTCTCTGGTGATAAAAGAATGATATTTGGTCATGATAAATGCACAAAAGCAACATTTAAAACAAGAAAGCTGCTACACCAGCAAAATATCAACCTGGGACAGGAACGTGATGTAAAAGAACTTGAGTTGGAGAAAGTGTATAAATATTTGGGAATAGATGAAAGATCAACAATAAAACATGAACAAATGCGAATAAAGCTTAGTAAGGAGTACTTCAGAAGACTGAAACTGATATTGAAAACTGCTTTGACATTTAGAAATAAAGTGCAAGCTATATATCAATTTGCCCTTCCTATTTTAACTTCAGTTTTGGGGTGATTGACTGGCCCCAAAAATGATTGGGTCAACTGGACATAAAAACAAGAAAAATGCTTCATGCTTGTCAAATGATCTATATAAAAATCAGTGTATACCAAGATTCTATGTTCAGGACTGTGAAGGAAGTATTGACCTTCTCAAAACTGATGATACAGTATGTACAGATCTGCATGCATATCTGCTGACCTTTTCAGATCCAAACGTAGTAAAAGTTTTAAAACATGAGGAGAAGTCTAAGATGATATCTTTGTATAGTTTAGCAGAAGCATTTTGGTGTTGAGCGAGAATGGAAATCAACCCATTAGTAGACAAAAATCAGATAGGTCAGCCGCGGTGGTGCAGCAGTTAGCATTGCTACCTCACAGCAAGAGGATCTCCAGTTCGATCCTCGGTTGGGGTGCCTTCTCTGCATAGTCTGCATGTCCTCCCTGTGGTTGAGTGGGTTTCCTCCGGGTGCTCCGGTTTCCTCCCACATCTGAAAGACATGCTGTAGGTGGATTGGACACTCTAAATTGGCCCTAGGTGTGAGTGTGTGCATGTGTGTACCTTCTGTGGAAGGTTGGGCACCGGACTGGCAACTCGACACCATAGAACTCCACTGCCAATCATGAGTGGACACTTGATCCGCTGTGGTGACCCATAACCAGGAAAAGCCGAAAGAAGAAGAAGGAGTAGACAGAAATCAGATATCAAGTAAATTTGCTAAAAAAAAAACAAAACAAAAGAAAGAATATAAGGAGAATGATCGGATTAGAAGGAACCAATGTGAAAAATCCTTTATATACCAGCAAGTGCAGAGATCTTCTGGAAAACCCTCATGTTGAGCAACATTTGACATAGGAATGGTTTGAATCCAAATGACGAAAGGTTAATAATGGCAACTCAAGATAGTGGGCTGTGTTCACACTGGTTCACAAAAATCCATGAAAAGATGAGAGAATAAAAAGGAACAAGAAACAGTCACACATCTTGTTGCTGAGTGCGCTACACTCATGGCAGTGGGCTTATATACTGAAAGGCAGAATAATGTGGAACACTGTTGCATTGGGAATTGTGCAAATATTACAGTATAGAAGTAGGTGATAAACATTGGAAACAGTACCACAAAGCTTTATAGAGAATGATAGTGTATATCACATGGTATAGCCCATTACCAACAGTTCAAAAAATAGATGCCAGAAAACGATGTAGTAGGCCATAAAAAAAGACAAAAGTAGTGTTGATCATTGAAATTGCTATACCAAGAGACTGCGGTACCTTATGTAGAGAGAGAGAGAAAGTCATAAGATATCAGAATTTGCAGGCAGAAATGAGAGCACTGTAGAAGAAAGATACTCAGACAGTTCCAATAGTAGGGGGACAAATGGGTCTAATAAAAAAGAATTTGCTGTCTCATGGTTTCATGATTTCAGAGCTATCTGATTGACATGCAACAAACAGTCAGATGGAGACAAAAATCTCTCCTCCTCCCCACTAGTCACTGTCAGCATCCCAGAATTCTTTCACTGCTACTTAAACTTGGCTAAAAGATACATATCTACTTTTAAATCCTGAAAAAAAACTTATACTCTTTACTCTCAAACAATACTGAAATGAACACAATATTTTATAATAACCTCATTCAACATCACAAAGATTGAAACCATAACCAAAATAAAACTTATGGCTATCCTAACTGACAATCACCTCAAATTTGACCAACACATATCACAAGCCATTGAAAAACACAATGGAAACCTGTGTGTGTGTGTATTTATTTATAAATAAATAAAATAAAACATTACCTGACAGATGATGAAAGACAAACACTAGCATCTGCCTACCTTCTTCCATCCCTACTATATGCCTCACCTATTTTTTCAAACCTAAATACTTCATTTACAGCTAAACTTTCTGCCTGTTAGACTAAAGTAGTCAAATTTGCTGCCAACCTTACATATAGGTCTCATCATTACAGAGCCTGGAAACAACTAAACTAGCTTGAGCTACCCAACTATTTAACATATTCACAACTTACTACTACACACAGTCTTAAATATACACCAGAAAAATGTCAAACAGTAAAAGATACCCTGCAGCACTACACTCCTGATTGAAATCTTCACTCATCCAGTAAGTTCATAGTAGTCACAACAAAACACAGCAGGCATCTCACCATACTGCTATTACATATCTTAGCTCTGGAATGCCATAGCAACATACCTTAAACAGACCAAGAAACTTTACTCCTTCAAACCCTTACTAAAACAACACCTAAACCACGTGTTGTCATGTATAATCTCCCCATGTGTTGTCATGTATAAGCTCCCCACGTGTTGTCATGTATAAGCTCCCCACCTGTTGTCATGTATAAGCTCCCCACCTGTTGTCATGTATAAGCTCCCCACATGCTGTCATGTATAAGCTCCCCACCTGTTGTCATGTATAAGCTCCCCACGTGTTGTCATGTATAAGCTCCCCACCTGTTGTCATGTATAAGCTCCCCACCTGTTGTCATGTATAAGCTCCCCACCTGTTGTCATGTATAAGCTCCCCATGTGTTGTCATGTATAAGCTCCCCACGTGTTGTCATGTATAAGCTCCCCACGTGTTGTCATGTATAAGCTCCCCACATGTTGTCATGTATAAGCTCCCCACCTGTTGTCATGTATAAGCTCCCCACCTGTTGTCATGTATAAGCTCCCCACCTGGAATCTCCATTTCCTTTATCTCATACATCCTCTCCCATTCTAACCACTATCCCCTTCTGCGCAGCACACCATTTTACCACTTCTCCTCAATTTCCTTCCTGCCTTAAACCCCTCTTATAATTTCATTTTTTTTCTGATCTTCTCTCTTTGCCCATGTCCTTCAGAAACTCTCCCACACTATCTTATGACCAGGTTCTATGTCCGTAAGTACTGTAGTATTCTTACCCTCACTATCCTTGACTCCTCAGCTATACAGCGCCTTTCTCCCTCTTCTAACTTTAACTATAATCCACCTGCTAACTAATGTTTCACAATCCTTATCTCAGTGTTACTTACTCTTAATATCTATACATTAATCCTCCATACCCATGTCTTACAAATCAAATTTAACATCAGTTTATCACATATATATTTAACATGAACTGTTATCATACTAAAATTAACATCATGTATAATGTCACTGCAGAAGAAATATCTGTTTTATCTGTGTATTCTGTCACTACAGAATGATCACCTGTTTGTATTTAAAGAACTATCTATATAATGCAACTTTGTAAAAAAATTTGTTTTGTCATGAGTATCTTAAATGTGTCTGCTGGTGCTTTGCACTCTGGCCTGTGCTGAAAATGGGGTTTACTCAGTCAGACTTTCTGGTAAAGAAAGACGGATAACTTAAATTATTAAAAAACAAACTCTGCTACTTTCAAATGTGCCAATGGTAGCAAGCCTAAAGTAAAAATAATAAAAATAAATAATAATAAAGAAAAACTAAATAACTATGAGTGTTGATATCTGAAATTGCCATGACGGAAGTAAATAAGAAAAAGAACCCCAAACTTATACTTTCAAATACTTGCATTTAAAAAAAAATCCTTAAAATCACATTTGTTGAACTCATGGCTCTGTAAATGTGACACAGTACAGGCTAATAATAGGACCCCTCCTTCCTACACTCTATCTCCTTTTCAGTGCTCATCAATTATACCTTCACCCCTTCACTTCTCTCCTCAAATTTTTTATAATTAGACCTATCCGTATCTTACCCTTGCTGTACCCAATGGCAGCTGCAATAATTTAAAATCTACTCTATGGTGAAACCAAGATTTCTAATTGTTGGTGCTACTATATACATTTTTGTCATATGTTAAATAATGCTACTTATCATAAATGTACTGTACTCTGTGAACTTAAATTGTAAAGTATTATTGTCTGAGTAAATGTTATTTGTGGAGCCATTTCTCCCTGTGCCTCCACTGAAAAAGGACCCATGTCTATTCGGACTTTCCGGTAACCAAATAAATAACTAAATGCACAGACCTCCATACCAGCACACAGATTATTAAAACAGCCAAAGGAACAATATGTTAATTTTAATTTTGGAAAAAAAAAAAACATTTAACCATTAACATTTGTCCATGTTACTCTTCTTCTTCTGGCTTTTCCCGGTTAGGTGTCACCACAGTGGATCATCTGTCCGCTCATGATTGGCAGTGGAGTTTTATGGTGTCAAGTTGCCCAACCTTCCACAGAAGGGACGCACACACACACACACACACTCACTCACACCTAGGGACAATTTAGAGTGTCCAGTCCACCTACAGCATGTCTTTGGGATGTGGGAGGAAACCCACGCGACCACAGGGAAGACATGCAGACTCTGCACAGAAAGAACCCCAGCCGAGGATTGAACCGGAGAACCTCTTGCTGTGAGGCGACAACGCTAACCGCTGCACCACCATGGCTGCCCAACATTTGTCCATGTTACTATAGTAGTCAAAAGTATTAAACCTAAATGATTTTAGGCATACTGTCCTGACTTCCACTAATCAATGCTATCATATCCATTTCCTTTCATTTGATGCTGCTTTGCTGTGAAAATGTCACTGGCCACCATAATCACCTTTACTTTAATTTTATCTCCATCATATATTCCAGATGTTTCTGGCAAATAACATAGAGTGTAGCCAAGTATCAGTCAAAAGAATAAAAAAATGAATTTATGTTTGCATACTGACCATCTCAATATCGGTGAGAATGACGTAACAGAATGCGCTGTTATAGTCCTGTTAAATCAGTATTGCAACTCCAATGCTCAGTAAATGATTTTTGAAGCCATTTTATCTCATGATGAGAACAGGAGAATGGCTTTTGTTCATGTATATCAAACTATTTGCAAATGAAGGGGTGGGTCACAGAAGAATATTCTCCATGATTCGGCCAATGTAGACATGGTTTTGAGAAAGCCCTTATTCAGTTTGACTTATACCTACATGCAAACTGTAAAGATATACACGTTAATTTGACTTTCCAGTTACTGTGCTAAAAGTAACACTACCCCATCCCATAAACCTGTGGTTATGTGACATACCTCAGTTCTGGAAGTAACAGTTGCAACATTAACAGCAGCTTAACTTATAGCTAAGCATAGCTAAGCAGTTTACAGTAGGTATTATGTGAGTATTGGATTGTGACTTCCACACAAGGAATGTAAGGCAGATTTTTGAGGGAAGGATTGAATGCCCAATAAATAAAACTAAAAAAATGGCCCCACTCAAGTATAGCACCTAACAGTGACTATCTAGTTCATCTATTCTCAAGGCTAGACCTATATGCAAATATACTCACATATTTGTACTTTTCATAGATTATCCAACTATATGCATGTCTTTGCTGCAAAAGCATAAAAATTTTCTTTGAAGCCATTCAAAGCACTGGAGATAATATTTTCTCTTTTATACAGGCCATCTTCCAAAAATTATATTATACCCATGAAATAACTGCACATCTACCTAATCCTAACTCTAATCCAAGCCCTAAATGTAGACCTTAACATGCCTTTCAGGTCTAGGATTAAGCAGTTTATTAAGGGTATACCTGAAGTAAGTCTACAACTTCACTCAGCCTCACACTCTAAAACAGACTTCTTGTGGGAGGCTCACCAGTAAATATAATCTTAACTCTTACAAGTGCTCCCCAGTTTTGAGAGATGTTACACTGCTCATCAGGATATGACAGAAGTAAGCCTACATCTTCAGTTTTAATGTTCTCAAAAATGAAGCAAACCTTCATAATCTGCAGTAGTCTTTACTTCCTCCCAAAAACCTAAGCATAACTTTGTTGGCTAGAGCTAGTCTTGTGTTTTAATATAAAATAAAGCTTATAGCTGATTCAAGGATAGGCATAAAATAAGCCTGCATTGTTACTCAGACTGCTGGTCTAAGACAAACTCACAATAACCTGATGTTCTAGAAATAACAGTGACTGTAACTATAACCCTAACCCCAGCAGAGTTTGGAAATTGCCTTTTATCTTCACTCATGCCTCCTCATTAAAACTCTTTAGCTAACCTTAATTGCAAGTTTTCAACCCTACCCTAATTATAATTTTAAGGTTGTAAGGTGAGGTTGCTGACTTGAAACGTGTCTAAAATTTGTCTGCATCTGTACCCACACTGCCTTTTATGGAATAATCCAGCCCTTAGTCCTAACCATAACCCTGACCTTTACATAAATCTGAGACTAAGGATTAGGCCTTTGATTAAGAGTATGCCTAAAATAAGGATACATCTTTTCAGATCTATACCTGAGTCATCTGATGCCCTGTTTGCTCCCCAGTCTGGTGCCCCTCAACTCTAAACCGACAGAAAAAAAGTCGACTCTCTATCCTGGCACACTCAGCCTGTCTCCTAATAAACCCTAGGTCATTTTGTATTCTCCTCAACTTGAGGAGCAAAAAAAGGTCTTTCGCTTTGAAAAACATTTGCAAACCACTTGCTACATTTTTACATTTGTAGCAAGCAGCTTGCTGCAAGTTATACCGCACATGAAGTGCTGAAGTAAAACAAGTGCTTAAATCCTAACTATGAAAGCAGTATACCCATATTGGGATGGCTGTCCTCTTCTCCCATCCCTAGCTGCACTTTTGCATCTTTTACTCACATTGCCTCCCCAAGACTAAACCCAGCTTTCAGAGTTCATGACATACCTAACCCTGGCCATAAACCTTGTCATATGACTTTAGTGGTCATGGCTTGGTCAGGGAATTTGGTATGTCTGAATTAAACCTGGTCTTTCACTAAGTTGGCATCTTTAGGCCTGGTTCAAAGTAAACCTTAACACCAATCCAAAGTCAAAGCCCCATTGTTAGGATTTACTTTAAGATTAGAGTTATAATCAGAAATGCGCAGCAGAACTATACTTAGTATTTTGGTTAGTATTAGGATATTGGTGTGGCAGACACAGCCTGAGACACCGTCCGGTCCCACTGATGCTGCGTTTTTGGCTTTGGATATGGTTCCCACAACTCTACATGGATAGTTATACACTTCCACTGAGGTGTTTTAGGTTCATAGGTAGGTACTAGGCTATCTGCCCAAAGGCATTTATAAGCCTAGCCGGAATGTGTTGGCTTTCGCCTCCCCCTTAGATTAGTTCCCTGTGCCTCTGTCCAGCAGAGCCATTGAAGTGATCCCTGGGGTAAACTTTCTGTTTCCCATCCACTCGTGAAGGTTTCTCTTGAAGAGGGTTAGCGAGGAGTTCTGCCTAATGTAGATTGGAATCTTGTTCCAGAGCATGGGAAATTTCTGGGACAGGAATCTATCCCTCCAGCACATCCTATTTATTGTTGTGGTGAGGTTTAGATCCCTGGAGTGTGTGGCTCGAGGGGATATAGTTTTCTTTAGGTGGAGCATGTCCATCAATTCTGGGTTGGACATGGCCTTGTATGTCAGGCAGAGATCAGCTCTGAGTAGGCGGTATGCAACAGAGTACAGCTGGAGTTTCTTCAGTCGAGCTGCATAGGGCATCTGCTTGAGGCCAGTGATCCTCTTGGTGAGGTACTTCTGTGGTCTTTCCAGTTGTTGCAGGTGTCTTGTAAGGTACATCCCAAATGGGGCATTGTACTCTATGATGGGTCTGATGAGTGATGCGTAGAGGAGCCCAATGACCTCTTCTGATCTGGATGCAAACCAGGATTTTCTAACCACTTTGGCAATGTGATTATCAAAAGAGAGGTTACTATCTTCTTAGGTCCCCAAATCTCTTATTACATCTTCCGTATTTAGGGGGCTACTACCTATGTGGTATGTAGTGGGTACTTTGTTTTTTCCAAAGGGAATGACTATGCACTTTTTGGCATTTAGCTTGAGGCCATGGTTTTGACACCAGGTATCTGTCTCAGTGAGACCCTTTTGGAGGATGTCTGCGTCAGCCAGAGAATCAATTATAGCCTCTAGTTTGCAGTTGTCTGTGAACTTGGTCAGCCATAGTCCTCCTGTGCTTGTCTGTACCTCTGAGAAGTATATGCCGAACAGGAGGGGTCCTAGGACTGAGTCCTATGGGATGCCACTTGTAACCAATTTAGAGTCAGACCTAGCTCCCGCAACTCTTACCATGTGGGTTCTGTCCGTGAGCCAATTGGCAACCCATCTTGTGATGTAGGGGTTTATGTTCAGGCTGGTGAGCTTGTCTATAATACCTGAGTGGGGAATGGTGTTGAAGGCCTTTGTGAGGTCTAGGTAGGCAGTATGGACCAACTTTCCCTCGTCTGTAGCCTTGGTAACTGTCTCAAAGAAGTCCACCAGGTTTAGGAGGTGTGATCTTCCCTTAACAAAGCCAAACTGGGTAGGGTCCAGTGTTTGGAAGTTCCCAATGTCTCTGTTAATGAGATCCATGATGATGTGCTTCATAGCTTTGCAGACCAAGCTAGTCAGGCTTATAGGGTGATGGTTCCTGAGGTCCATTGTGGCTCCACCTTTGTGGAGTGGATTAACCATTGCTATGTGCCACTCTGTGGGCACGTAGCCTGTGGAGAGGCTGAGTTTAAACAGTGTGTTTAGGTGAGGGGTTAGTTCATCTTTAAGCTCGTGTAGGACACAGCCTGAGACACCATCCGGTCCCACTGATGCTGCGTTTTTGGCTTTGGAGATGGCTGTTTTAATGTGAGTGTCTGTGATTTCAGGGGCACTACATTCTTCTGGTATCATTATGGGCCCTTTTGGGGGTGAGACAGGAGTGAAGTTTGCACTGAACCTGTCTGCCAGGATGTTGGCTATATCGGTCGGTTCAGTGTATTCTGTGCCATTCTGCACTAACTCCGAGCAGATCTGAGAATTGCCACTTAGATTCTTGACATAGCTAAAGAATGCCTTGCGGTTATCTTTGGAGTCCATGGCAATTTGTCTTTAGAAACTAGCCTTGGATGATTTTATGAGGGAACGTAGTTTCTTGCTGATACTGATCAGGGATGTCTTCCCTTCTTGGGATTTTACTCTTTTCTGTACTAGTTTCCTCCTTCTATTGTATAGTTTGTTTATGGCAGGGGTCCACCAGACTGGTTTCCTTTTCTTGGAGGAGTGAGTCTTGGTTTTGTTTGGGATAGCACGATCCATGCATTCTTGTAGGTGCCCGTAGAGTGCATTAGTAAAGGATTTTGCAGCTTGGACAGCATTATCCTTTAGTATGGGGCTTTGAAACTTCCCACCTCAGTCTTAAGTAACGTGAAGTTTGCTTTTGAAAAGTTTTTCACAGTGGTTTATTTGACCGGGGGTGATGGCAGAATGTGGATATGCAGAGTGATTAGTTTATGGTCAGATCTAACCAGTGAGGGGTCGACCTCTGGTGTGGGATACTGGTCACCCATGTTGGTGATGACTAGGTCCAATATGTTGTCACCTGTGATGGGGGTGTTGACCAGTTGATCCAGGGCGTTTGAGTTTATAAATTCTAGGAAATGTTGGGGAAGGGAGTTTGTACTTGAGTAGTTCTTCCAGTTAATGTTTGGGTAATTGAAATCACCCAATATCAGGGTGTTTGGTAGGACCTTTATGTTTCCCAGTGTTTCCAGGAATGCAGAGTGGGGGTCCTGGGACATGGTGGGTGATCTGTAGCAAGCTATAATTTGAATAACATTTTTGGCCATTGTTTGTTGCACGTAGATGATCTCTGAAGCATCGTGCTGTGCCACTAACCTGGAGGTGTGGGTATCCTTGATGAATATGGATACTCCCCCGCCTTTTGTTTTTCGATCCGGGTTTTGTGGCCGAAATGTATGGTATGAGTTGTAGCCTGGTAGTGCTGGGGTGCTCTCTGGAGCCTTAAACCAGGTTTCTGTTACTGCACATATATTGATTTTCTCCATACTGAGGAGTGCCTCGAGTGCGTGCATTTTGAGGTTTAGATATCTGCTTTCTTTGACTGGGGGGGGTTTAGGATTAAGGGTTGCCAAACCAGAAGTTGTTCAAAGTCCTTGAATTTTCCCAACTGAACAGTACATTTCTTTTGTTAGACATTTACAAGGCTGGTTAGGCTTTGAAGGTCTCTTCTATAACAGCAAGATGTGGAATGGATGCTCCATACTCCTTAAGTTCTGCATCTCCCATGTTTGATTTTTATCCCCTGGGCTCTGAGAATACTAGTCATCTTATCTGCTAGTTGGGTTCCATTCCTAGAAAGGATGGAGACACAGAGAAGGAGACACAGTGCCTGTAATGCATTACAGAAAGAGAAAATTAATTCTGTTTTTTTTTTGTTCTGCTCTAACCCTTGACATGCTCAGTGAGATATTGATAGTAGCAGTTATGAAATACTTATTACAAAACAGCAATGGCTGCCTCAGTCATGACAGGCTTCTGTTCTGCTCACCACTCCTAACAGCATCCCCCTTCCTCAGCTCAGGTTAATGCTGGAGACCAGATTTTGGGGGGGGGGGGGTGCTACTAGCTTGTTATCATTCCTCCCAGCAACAGATGCAAGCAGGACAAAAAAAAATCATTCCTTGCCTAACTCCACTCCATTTCCCCTGGTGCCTGAGCTACTGGGCAAACTCTGGTCATCTGGGTCATTGTTAGGACTTTACCCCTCTGTACCACAGATCTGACAGTTGAACACAAGATTTGCTACATTTGAGCTGTGCCATTTTAAATACTCAAACCTTGATGATGATTGAAGAAAATTTGGGGTTTGACTTGAACTGCTCATCAGAAAGAGTGAATGAATGTCAAGAGTTTGTTTCAGCTATATCTGTATTATTTCCTGATGTTTTTTTGATTTGTGCTTTTGATTAGAATCCCTTGCACTGCCACTGGACTGAACTGATGCGGTAAATTTTAGTTCTGCCACTTTGCTTTGCTGAATTGTTATGTAAGTTCTAATCAGTAAAAGATGTAATTCTGTAATAATAATTCCTAAAGATTTATCGATGTAAGTCACATCTTATGAGCACTTGTGTCTGACATTCAAAAGTATAAAATGTGATGTGACTAACCTGTCTGTCATATCAGTTCTGAGATTACAGCATCATGGAGAATAACTCCATACTTTGAAGTACAGAGGTCTTGGAATTAATATATAATAGTAGTACATACCACCCTGTTGCCATTGATTTTTCTTTATACACTTATTAACTGAGTAAGCCTACTGGACACAAGTGTCCCATTTCAAGGATGACCCAGGAGCAATGTTTTCAAGGCAAATGGAGGTGGAAGGACTCAAACCACATATCAGTGGTTAGATGAAGCACTCATTAATAGTTTTGAACCTTAATCCTCTGCACTAACTAGATATCCTTTAGTATTTTGATGTTGGCTGTTTTGTTTACAAGTTGCACATTTGTGTTTGCTTCTTTGAGTGTTGAATCCATGTTTATCAGCCTTGAGTCATATAGCCACTAATACATTTTTTAAGTTTATCTAACTTAGTGCTGCAGAAACAAATCATTATAAAATAAATAAAAAAATGCTGATTTGCTGAGATAAAACTGCATATCTCAATCCACTGCTTAAATATTTAAAATCATTGGATGCATTTATTCATTCATTTTTTGTTTTTTTATTTATTCATTCATTTGTTTGTGCATCGTTAAGCATTCTCTTACAATTTATAGTGTGGTCAAATCTGACTTATGTTACTTCATGATAACCATCTGTTTATCTCTTCGGTTACGTGCAGATTTATTATCTGTCACATACATTTACTAGGCACTCAGCACTGTCCAATATTGCCTGTGATAATGATAAATGTGTATAGTCTACAAGTAATACTGCTTGAGCTAATTAAAAGATAAGTGTTTTATGTTATGCAGGATGGAAAATGGCTTTTAATGTTTGGATGGTGATCATTAAAATTGGTGCACTTCCATCTGGTGTAGAATTAAGAAAAAAAATCATCTCATAAAATAATCAGTTTTACAACAACATTATTTCAAACATGCTATGTTGATATGAAATAGTGAAGTAATTGGCACAAATTGCTTTCAAAAAGCTACTCCCCTCTTTGGTATAGGCCCTGTAACTAGTCTTCTTAGGCCCTGTAACTAGTCTTCTATGTGAATCCTACCAGGCAAGACAGATTACTTAGCAACATGCAAATGCCTTGTTGGAACTGATGGTACTTATTGAGAACCATTTTTTTTTTTTTGCTCAGAACCCTGGGAAATGGCTAACCAGACATACCCAAGATTTGAAAGAAGCTTCTGCTAATGACATTTAGCCGTGATGCCTGTAGATGTCAGCAGTATCCCTGAAATAAAACAGCAGGCAGACTACAGAACAGTTTGTTAGTACAATATTACTTGTATTTGAAGAGAGTTGGACTGAAAGTGATGTTTTCCATTTGACATTGCTCAGTGGCAGCCCATTCCAAGTTATGACGTTGAAGTGTTGACTCTCTATGTAATAAGTTCAGCTTAACCAAAGTGCAAGTTGCACCTTTAGCCAACTATAGCAACAGCCCTTTCATAAATGATTGTGCAAAGTAATAAATCATGGACGGTTTCGTTCACTGAAGTGTGTAGCAGGGTTCATGAGTACAAAGAGAGAGAGCCACATTCATGCTGATTTAAAATTCAGATACAACAGATGTGATCAGTAACAAGGTTTGGTTACCTTCAGGCCAGAGTTGTAATTGTATGTTTCTGTCAGTCACATAAAAGGACCTTGAGCCAGCTTTGACATCAGAGTATCAATGAAAGCACAGTTAGTTAGCCTCATTATCCAAACAGAAATTTATGCCATTATTCTTTAAATTAATTAACTCAGTCACGCAGATTTTTGTAGAGCATGAAAGTGCTTTTTAAAATTCAGTTTTCATTAGTTTCTGTGGTAACCATGAAAATGCTTATTAAGAGACCTGAAAGAAGGAAAATTACTGGACATAGGAAGAGCCACCACAACAGAAAAGAAATGGTATTGGAGTTTTTTATTTAGTGGCCTTATCTCACTCACAAGGACACTGAAGTATTTCACCGTGCCTAGAACTGCAGGCAGTAGTATTCTTAAGTCCTTTTTTTTTTCTCATTTAACATAATTTTATCAGTAGCTCTGAAATATTCTTACTATGGGTGACTAAGTCGAATCAGCAGACAACATTTGAAAGACTCAGAAATTTATGGTGAGTTTCATTCAATATAAACTTGTATGTTTTCATTTTTAAAACAATTATACTGTGTTTAATAGTGCTGGGTAAGGTCCACCGTGTGGTTATTTTAGGATGCAGATGAAAATTAAAGAATATGACTTTTAAAGAGAAGAATGTAGTCACTTTGTAACAGTTAAAGCAGGTATTCCTCTTTTAAAAGAAAAACAAGCAAAACTTTTAATACCAGACAAAAAATAGACTTAACTATTTCCTTTATTATGACAAATGTTGGACTGCATTGCAATTATTCGCAAATGTTTATTTCTTTGTTAAATCGAATCAAAGTGTGACAAACCCTAAACTGCTCTCTACTCCAGATTATGAACTTTTAAGATAGATTAAAAATGGGTACGTAGTCAGTATAAGACTGCTAACTACAGAGAGAATATTAACATCTCACCTTGCCTTCACGCTACTAACATTGTTAATATTAGTAACATTTTACAGATGGTGAGTATCATTTAACCAAATGTGACTAGAGTAACCATGTGGTCAAGGTTTTGCTAACTAGCTATAGTATGTGCTTATTCTGAAAAGTGATGGTTCATTGTTCTAACTTCTCTTGTAAGTAGCTTTGCAGTTCTTCTTTCCTAATGTTTTTATCTTTCCAAAAATGTTAATAAATAATGTTTTGAAAAGTAAATGTTCTGATCAAAATGTATGTGGTGCTTAATGTCAACCAGCCAAAGGGAGACCATTGTAAATAATGACTCATCCCAAAACAAAACACAGCATTCTACATTTGCAGTCAGTGCCTTGTAAACATTAGCCTAGAGCAGGACAGTCAATTAAATTTGAGGTAAGTGATGCCACTGTAATGCACATCGAGACAGTATTGCATGTTTACAGGTCTATATTATAAATCTGAAAACTCAAAATAGCGAATGCATCTACATCGACACAAAAAGAGTGAAATACGTAATCAACGAAAATGAAAACGCCAAACGTATTTGCGTACCAGCTTTACGATTGTGGGGATGAGGAAATATATCATTTTCCCCACTATAGTGCATTCTTGGAGTTGGTATATTTAAGTAGGGGGAGTGTGGCGGGTGCAGGGGGGCTTGACCCTTGCAAAAGTGTGTTAATTTAAGTTTATTTAGTTAGTTTGAGATTACCTGCATGGGGCTGTTGGGTGAAGAAATACGTTCGGTGTTTTCATTTTCGCGGATTATGTATTTCACTCTTTTTGTACATCGACCTTTATGTGTCAATGTACATGTATTCGTTGTTTACAGCTTTCGTGTTTATAATATACACCCCATGTTTGCTACTTGTTTAATAAACATTTACTTTCTGTGCAGTGCTGATATGGTACCCTTACACTAGGTGGTGTCAGTGTTCTAGCTTTGCCATAAACTCCAGGCTAAGCACTAAAACTAGGAACTAAAGAATGAACTTGAAAAGGATGTATGTATACTGTTGTATTGCTCTTGGGGTAATGCATGGGCATCAGTGCAGATCTGTAATGGCAGTGATTTCAAAGACAGACCATGAAGTATGTTTCCTCCACAGAGATACTACCAAAAACATGCCAGGTCTAGATTTATACTATCCCTGATAATCATGCTCATTAGGAATATTCAGAGGGCATTGCAAATCTACATTTTCATAGCTTATCCCCAGATAAATAACACTGTTACGGTACTGTTAATATTACTTCATGGGTATAGTGTACCTACTATGTATGCCACATTGTTCACTTGTGTTGCTAAATGAGATATGCTAGAATTACATTCTTGTGTATCATATTTATAATGCAGTTATTTTATTTATATTCTAGATTATATTAAAAAGCTTTTTTTAGAATACCCATCAAGCTAAATTATTTTATTTTATTAATTTACTTAAACATGTAATTTCAGGAATGGCCCAGTACTGATGTATTGGAAAGGTATGCTGTCTATAAGAAATGAGCTGTCTGAGATGGGGTGAGCGCTACACTTAGTGGGTGGCTATATTGTGGAAGTTGGTGTGAAATTCCAAAATATCTGGTCTACACCTGTGGTTATAGTGGTATAACTGTAATAAGCAAGCATAAAGCGACTGCTGCTCAAAACAGTTAATCAAGATGCAGAATGTTATGCATTACTGCTCATTTTACCCCTGCTGCTTGCCAGTCATTAGCCTAACTATTAGCCAGTTGACTCATTCACTAATGGCAAGTGGCAGCTATGAGGTACCATCATAAAGGCAGCCATCTGGCATAATTTGAAGATTTTTCTCATTTTTTACAGAGAAAGTTTGACTGCTGAATTCTACACTAAGGCACTGTATGAACACGTCCACTCATGCATGAATCATGCCATTCCAAACAGAACCAAGACAGTCTCCTCCAAAAAAAGGAACCCAATCTGGTGGTCCCCTGCCATAAACAAACTATACAACAGAAGGAAGAAAATGTTGCAGAAAAGAGGAAAACCCCAGGATGCAAAAAACTACCTTACCAGCCTCAGTAAGAACCTTAGATCCCATATAAAATTCTCCAAAGCTAGTTATGAAAATAAAATTACCAAAGATTCCAAGGACAACCACAAGGCATTCTATAGTTATGTCAAGAATCTAAATGGCAATGCTCAGATCTGCTCTGAGCTACAACAGACTGGCATTAAATATACTGATCCCAAGGATATTCCCAATATCCTGGCAGATCAATTCAGTGCCAACTTCATCCCCCTCTCACCACTAAAGGGCCCATCTCAATACCAAAAGATTGACAAATTCCGATAATCACGGCCACATAGGTAAAAAATGCACTCTCCAAAGCTAAGAATACAGCATCCATGGTACCAGATGACATCCCGGGCTGTGTACTACATGAACTACAAAATGAACTGGCACCTCACCTAAGTGTCATGTTTAATCATAGCCTCACCTCAGGCTTCGTGCCCAATGAGTGGTGCACAGCTACAGTCATCACACTCCACAAGGGGGGATCCACCTTGGATCCTGGGAACTATCATCCCATCAGCCTGATGTGCTCGTACAGTGCCTTAGTGTAGGATTCAGCAGTTGAACTTTCAGTTCCCGTCTGCATGGGTGTCATGAAGTTTGCCACTTCTGACTTTTGGGCATTAATCCCTATGTCACTCGATGGGTTACCAACTGGCTTACTGACAGAACCCACACTGTAAAAGTAGCTGACTCAAAATCCAGCTCCAGACATGTGACAAGCGGAGTACCTCAGGGTTCAGTCCTGGGACCGCTCTTGTTTGGCATCTACTTCTCTGAAGTACAGGCCAATGCTAAGGGACTCTGGCTAACAAAATTCGCAGATTACTGCAAACTGGGAGCCATTATTGAATTCCCCAAATGATGTTGATATTCTACAAAAGGGCCTTACAGAAACAGATGCTTGGTGCCAGAGCCATGGGCTCAAGCTCAATGCCAAGAAATGTATAGTTATCCCCTTTGGGAAGAAGCATGTACCTATGAATTACCACATAAGTGGCAGTACACTAAACACAAAGTATGATAAGGGACTTAGGGACACAGGTGGACAGTGGCCTCACCTTTGATAACTACATAGCCACAACAGTCAGGAAATCCTTCTATGTGGCACACCTCATCACTAAGGTCTTTTCATCCAGGAAAAAGTAGGTCATTGTCCCACTGTACTCATCCCTCATTAGACCCATTATAGAATACAACTCCCCGTTTGGTATGTACCTCACAAGACATCTGCAACAACTGGAAAGGCCACAGAAATACCTCACTAAAAGAATCACAAACCTAAAGAAGATGCCCTATGCCGACTGTCTAAAAAAACTCCAGCTGTACTCTGTCACAAATCGCCTACTCAGAGGCGATCTCTGCTTAACATACAAGGCCATGTCAAACCCAGTGCTGTTGGACATGCTACACTTAAAGAAATCCCAATCCCTCAGAGCCACACACTCTAGAGATCTAAACCTGGTCATCACAATAAACAAAACATGCTGGAGGGATAGGTTCCTAACCCAGCGACTCCACATACTCTGGAATAGACTGCCCATACATGTCAAGCTGAGCACCTCTTTGGCCCTCTTCAAAAGGAACCTTGACGATTGGATGGGAGATAGGAAATTCACCCCAGGGATCACATTAGTTGCCCTGCTAGACAGGGGACCAGGGAAGTAAATATTCTGGGAAGAAATAGCCAGGGAATTGTTATGGCTAGGCTTGTATAGGCCCTAGGGCCGATAGCCTAGTACCAACCTATGAAAGGGAAGTGGGCATGCAATGGATGTTGCCTCATTTCTCCAAGGAGCATTGCCATCAAACGTCCCTGCCAACCAACCACGAAGCAATGGAGGTGGTTTTCCCAGTCTTCTCCAGGGAAATTGCACATTCTTTGTGTGCGTCTGAGTACACGCATCCCTCCATACCAAATAAGAGAAGTGACGAGATAAGGCCATCCACTGCTGTCCGTCCCTATATGACTCCTCCAATGCAGTGGCCACTGATCAAACCCCGATCACCTGGGTTGCAGTCAGGGCTCTGTCTCTTGTGCCATGGAGACAGATTGCATGTATTTTGGTAGTTGAGCACATGTTCAGTAAATATTTGCATATTACTTTAATTGACATGTAAACTGTAATACAAATCAGTGCTGTGTTAATTCTGAGTAGGTTTAAATTGTGTGAATACAAAATAAGGAAACTGTATTACTGAAAAACAGACAGAGAAGACTTCAGCAGAAAACTCATTTTACATACACAGTGGCTGCAGTAGGATAACCTGTAAAATTAAATTTTGACAAACAGTTCCAGTAATACCACAAATATGGTATCACAATTTGTGGATGGCTTGGTCAAAGCCAGTGTGATTATGTCTGACAAATCAAAAGGGCTTCTGACAAAACATTCTAATGTGGGTGGCAAATGTCCCCCCATGCAGTGAATTGTGCCTTCTGCATCTTATAATACAATGATCTCCGAGGTTACGGGGCGACTTAATTGTTTTGCTGGAAGCTACTAGATGTAATCCAATGGGCTTTTACTAAGTTGTCTTTGACCAGACATCTGTCTTGCAACTTCCACTGTTTGTTTTGCATTACTTGGACTTATTTAACATTCTGTATGTACTTAATTTTTTTATTTAATGTTTTTCTTGATCTATTTTAAATGTTCATATACAAATACAGTTGTTACCTATTCTGTGAATTGTAGTTGTTATGGCACCTTCTCTGTTGCATTAAACTTTCAGTTTATATAGGCTGTGTCTGCGTAGCTGCATGTGTGAACAAACTTTTTAGTGGAACTGTGTGTGTGTGTGTGTGTGTGTGTGTGTGTGTGTGTGTGTGTGTGTGTGTGTATATATATATATATATATATATATATATATATATATAAAAGAGAGAATAATTAGTTGTGTTAATTTCATCCATGTATCAGTTAAATAGACTTAATTTAATACACATACTTTGTGCTAAATATTAAATGGTATTAATAGAGCAACTCATTTTCATTGTATCAGGCTATTGTTCTAGTTTCAGACATTGCATTGCCAATATTTAACTTTGCTGTTAATTCCATCTCTTTGTTTATGTAGCTGACTGACTTACATTATTTTTTTCTGTTGCCTTTGGTTGCTCCAGATGATGTCTTTTGAGTTTTTAAGGGACATTAGACATACTTTCACTGTGTCGTGGCCCACATACCTAACATCATAATGCCCGTTTTATCAGCTAGTTACCTGTGCATTGTTTCTAACTACATATTTAGATGTAAGGTTTTCTAAATCATATTCTTAATGTGTTGTTTACCCATAATCCTCTAGAGGGTATTCTGAGCCCCTTTACAGACAATAACGTCTTGGACAGAAGAAGTTATTTAGTGATATACCCAGAAAAATTAACACAATGCTTTAAGATTCAGACCTTTGGAAAGTTAACTTGTATCTCCATCAAGAAGTCTTTTTTCATTTGAGACTTCACCAGAAAAGGTACTTCGGTCTCTAGAAGAGTTTTGAAGATGATTTGGTACCCAGACCATGATCCTGAAAATGCATGCAAAATCTCTTGTGGCATAAGAAAAAACATTGTATATGTATTGCCAGCTAAGTGATTTCTAGCTTGTCAGAGTAATGAAGATTTTAACTGAATATTTTATTGGCTTTCTTTAATCTTTCCTTCTGGGTATTTCACGTATATGCTACTTGATGTCAAGTATTCCAAGCCCATTTATTTCCTTGTATATATCTGTTAAACATAAGTAGATCTTAGATACATACTGTTTGCAGCTTTCCTTGCATCACGTAATTACAGTTATTGATAAAAATGTATCCTGTAGGGAAATTATGATTTAAGTAGGATGCTTTTTGGAAGTAGTTTTGAGACTGACATGTTTTGATTGAAGTGCCTTGATAGCAGGCTTGTTATCTTACTACAGCCTCCTTACATGTCCAACCTATATTTTACCCTGCTTATATGACCATAGTATAAAAAGTCCTGTAGAAATGCATAACCAAAATATAAAAATATGTCATGTTCTATATAATGCATATGCTGCCTGTGCAGGAGTCAGCAACTGTGACCCCAAATTATTTGTTGATAAGTCCAGTGCGATTACAAGTTAGGGATATTTAAACTCCTGAATGTAGCAGCTTTGATTAAAAAAAAAAAAAAACATCTCTGATGTGACTTTTTATGTGACAGGCTTATAAAAGAGTGATAGTTAAATGTTGAATACGTATCCTAACTTTTATCCCACTTTTCTCCTATCTGCAATGGCTGTATCTTTCATTATTATAACAGATGATGTTTTTCTTGTATTCAGAAAGAAACTTTAACATTTTTCTGTTCTCGAACAACCTCATTATTTGATATACCGTGACAGAATTAAGTTGTACATCATACAAAGATTTTCTCTCCCTCATTGCTGCGTTACTTAGAGGATCATGGGTTTAGTGAACAAGTTCAAGGACTAATGATTCCACAGATCCTGTGTTGAAACTTACAGGTACATAAGGCATTCAATTCCTTCTTAAAGGTGTGAGTTGATGGGCTGAACATAATTAGAGATAGAGTTATTCCATAGTTGTCGGAGTATTTGACATATGAAGTTGTCAATATGGTTGCTATTAATTTTACTTGAGGTCAGCTGCCCTCTTATGCTCAAATCACAGGAGAATATGCTAAACAAAGGGTTTCAAACAGTAAGAGATCTTTTTACTACTATGTATGTTAATCATTGATCACCTCTAAAGAGGCACTAAGATATAGTGAAAAGAGAGTTGCCACAGTCTTTAGCTATAGGACATGGCGTGATGCCTTTTGAGTCCCTTTGATAAGAATCGTTTTACCTTGTCTAGTTGCAAGAAGTAGGTTTATGAGGCAGGGTGTAGTATTCTGTGACTGATCTGATACAACTGGATGGTTATCTCTCTCAGGCATGACTCCTGCCCATCGGATGATCAAGTGGACAACTCCATATGCTTTGTGGGTGGTATATGAGTATCAAATAGAAGGTCATCTTCTACAAGGAATCCAAGATAATTTACTCTATCATTTTTTGTTGTTGCCCATTAGTATATAGAGCCAGAGGTGTAGTTAGCTGCTTTGCACCTGGTGCCATCCCCCTGATCTTGAACCCCTCAAAAAACTGCAGCACAGGTAAAACAGTTTCCAGCACATGCACACCATCGGCACTTCAGTTAAGACTGCATATGTAATACCAGCATTTAAATGCTGGGATACTCTAAAGAACAAACAAGATTGGTTAATTGTGCTCTCTAACACTTTGCTGCTGGAGTGGCTGCCCCCTTTGCCCCACCTTAGCTGCACTACTGCATAAGGCTGGCATTGAGGTTTTTTAACATGCTAGAATTTTAATTTAGTGACACTAAAAGCAAGGTCATTTCTACTTCACCATTAGAGTGTAATGTTAAGTATCATTTGAAGTGAAGTGGGGTGCCAGCAGAATTAAGGATAGTACTCCTAGTTTTACAATCATATGAATTTTAGGAGAACTAGACAATAGGGTCAGTTTTGACATATGAGAACAAATACCTAAAGGCAGTAGTCCTAAGACAGAGCCCTGTGGGACTGTACTTGTAACAAGGTGGTGAGGATAGGAATCCTGTTCTTATTAGCCATGATGACCATGCAGCCTGTTGTAGACAAGAAGGTATAATGGCTTTATTTACCTTTAGATCCCTGAGTTTATATTTCATCCTGTCTTGAAGTAAATGTTGGTACTATGGTGGTGGTGCTGCGGTAGCGTTGTCACCTCACAGCAAGACGTTGTCACGTTCGATTCTCAGCTAGAGCGTCTTCTGTGTGGAGGCATGCATGAATGGGGCGTGCCTTCATTGAAGGTTGTGCATCAGGGCTGGTAACCCGGTACGTAAAAATCCACTACCAATCATTAGCGGACCGGAGTTCCGCTGTGGCGACCCCTAACCGGGAAAAGCCGAAAGACTCATTCTTGAAGTAAAATGTTGAATGCTTTAGCCAGATTGAGTTAATCTGTATAGACAGATATACCTTTGTCCATGGTGGTAGTCACACTCTCAAAGAAATTTATCAAGTAATGCCACTCAAGTGGCATAAAGGGGTAAAGCCCAAATTATGGCCCATGTGATCTGGGTTTGATTAGTGGCTCAGGTGACTGATAAAGCAGCAGAGAGGGATGGGCGTGCCCATCCTGGGAGGGAGGATGCTTGTCAGTGATGCTCCCTAAAGGGAGGTGTAGTCCAAAGTGTAGAGCTGCCCTTGAATGTAGTTGATGAGCATAGAGGGTGGGGAAAAGAAAAGTTGGTAGGGTATATAAAAGAACCCTCCAAGATAGAACCTTTGACTGCTGAACCCCTAGATCACCCTTAGTATATACAACCAGCCCCAGCAGTACCACACTAGTCCAGGGGGAAGTAGGTTGATTGCTGATAGACCCTGAGTGCACTTGGGGCAATGAGGACCAGGCCAGTAGGGTGAGGTTTGAGGTGACCAAAACAAAACAAAAAAATTCCTGAAATTAAATGTTGAAAGTCGGCCTTTTTCAAATCTATACTGGGTTAGGTCATGGAGATTCTCATGTCTGCACGAGTAAGTTCCAGAATGTTTCACTTTATCACTTTGCAAAACATGCTTGTGAGGTGCATCAGTCTATAATTATTTAGTCTGTAAAGAGGTCTCCCTAGAGGATTGGGACTCTAATCTCTTGTTTGTAGGTATTAGGGACATAGCTGGTTTTGATTGCTGTAGTACAAACCGCTATTTCTGATTTTGCCAAATTAGGCTCCTTGCTGTCTCATCTGGTCTAATGGAAATGCTGTTTCTGACCTTAGTGTAATTTTGGGTAGGGTCATGTTGCAGTGAATAAGGTTCCACTTTGTGGCCTGATTTTACTCCATATCACTATGCCAGTATGTTCGCTATCTCTATTAACTGTATTATCATGCTGCCATCTTATTCTGCCACACAACTTTCTTAATGTTCGTCTTTTGCAGTTGTGCTAACTACTGGAATTTCTGCTGCAGAAAGGCTGTCTTCCAGCCCCTTTTCCAGAGCTAAGCACCCATTCCCACCGGCCAGGTAATTCTCCACATATCCAGGATGGCAGGGCATTCCCAGTATAAGGTAGATGTCTGCCTGTGCCATTTTTAATTCTTTCTTGACACAGTTCAGGTCATAAAACAACTCGCACCAGCAGTACTGTTAACCCAGTGTTTTAGCATGTAACCAAAGTTGATCAGCCAGATAAAAATCATGTAGGAGAATACATCCCTTGTTCCTGTTTCACTGCTGTTATATTGTTAAAAGTGATGAGGTTGGACAGCTGTGATGGTCTTAGGGTAAATCTACTCCAGAAAATGTTAGTAAATGTACATTCAATAGGCAGAGTCAAAATAAAGGCAATGCATCTTTCATCTGGGACCCAAGCATAATATCCCAAACTATAGAATTTGAAAGATCTTTAGAAGAAACATGATAATGATTTGTTAGGAACATAAAGGTTTCTTCAAGAGGAAGAGGCATGATGACTTTTCCTTTTTGACTGCCATGTCCTCCTGTGTCTCTTCACCCATTGTGGATGTCCTCACTAGAAAGAGAAGGAAGTGCCTGAAAGGGAAGGATGAAAGGGGATCAGAAGACTTTTTCCTGAGGTCCTTTCTCAACATGAGGGTGCCAAACCCAGACAGGTGCTATTGTAGCCCAAGGCATCTGTATCACCTGAATATTCTGGCATTGCACCTGTGGAGCCTGCCATGCCTTGGAATGTTGACATGTCTTCCTGAACCAGCCAAGGCAGCTATATCACCTGAGGATTCTGGCATTGCACCTGTGGAGCCTGCCATGCCTTGGAATGTTGACATGTCCTCCTGAACCATCCAAGCCATCTGTATCACCTGCCTCCTGAACCAGCCAAGGTATCTGTATCACCTGAGGATTCTGGCATTGCACCTGTGGAGCCTGCCATGCCTTGGAATGTTGACCTGTCCTCCTGAACCAGCCAAGCCATCTGTATCACCTGAGGATTCTGGCATTGCACCTGTGGAGCCTGCCATGCCTTGGGATGTTGACATGTCCTCCTGAACCAGCCAAGGCATCTTTATCACCTGTGGATTCTGGCATTGCACCTGTGGAGCCTGCCATGCCTTGGAATGTTGACATGTCCTCCTGAACCAGCCAAGGCATCTGTATCACCTGAGGATTCTGGCATTGCACCTGTGGAGCCTGCCATTCCTTGGAAACTTGACATGTCCTCCTGAACCAAAGGCCTTCCACAGGATGTTGGTCTGGATGCCACTTTGCTGGTATCTGCCTAAGCTGCCCATTTTTTTTTGTTTGTTTTTGTTGGGGTGGATGGAACTCCCTCTGTCTAGGCCATGAGATCATCTGAAGTCAGAAGGTAGGCATCAAAGACATTTTTATTGGACCTAGGTCCACAAGGCACAAGGCACTAGACCTAAAATTAAAAGTCAAGTTTATTTTGATATCAAATATACGAATGACATTAAATATATTAGGGACATTATCCTTAGTAACTGGAAGTTACTCACCCATGATGGGGAACTGTTGAAAAAAAGGGGAGAGACCCTAATTTAGATACAATAACTGTTTTAATTTAAAAAGAGATTATTATGTAGAGAGAATACTAAGATTGAACCAGTAGACATCAGAGCAAGGTTTAAGCAGGGAACCTTTCTTTGTAGGAAATGCTCTACCTGTAAATATATTTCAACTGAGCGGAAGTTTGAACATGCTGAACTAGGTTTATTATTTGAATCCAACTTATATGCAACATGTGATACAGCAAATGTTGTATATCTAGCTGATTGTGATAGTTATGGCATATTGGAATGACCACGTAGACTCAAAGATCGAGTCTATAATCATATCTATGATATAAGAAAAGCTAATATTAATAATGCCTTGGCTAAACACTGCCAATTATATCCAAACCATGGATTCAGATTTAGGGTATTACAGATACAGCATTTGAATAGAAGAGAGAGAGAGATTCCCCAGAGCTTGAATTAAGTGAGCTGAAATGGATCCTTAAACTTAGAGCTCATAAGGCACCAGGGCTAAATTCAGCCATTAATATTAGGCCTGCATTGCTATAACTTATTGGTTTCTCTTTTATCTATTTTCTGCTCATTCTTTCACACCCCTTTTTTCTGTTTTTTTTTCCTGCACACCTTTTGATTTCTTTTCCATTCCTTTTCCCTTATCCTTTACTTCCTTCCCCTCTCCCCCCCCCTTTAAATCACACCTCTACCTTCCCTTCACTGTTTTTTTCCCTCCCCTTTTGTTGTTTTCTCTTTTTCTTTCTTTTGTCTGTCCTGGCATTATTATATTATTTTTTCTTTTACCTCCTTTTCTTTTTTCACATATAATTTTATTATTCTTTTCTTTTCTTTTCTGTCTTTCACCTTCCTTTTCTTTTCTTTTTCTCTTTTCACCTGTTTTTCCTTTTTTCCTTCTATTTGCCTATCTGCTTTACTAATAGTTGTTAGATTTCCCTATGCATATCTAGTAGAAGATTCATTGTTGACATATGTAGCACTTATCTTACTTTAATGTTATTAGTTTACAATGGTATGATAAGTAGTTACATTTAGGAAAATAGATCTTGTCAATAGACTTTAAATATAACCTTTAAAGTTTCCTTATACATAACTTTGAATGAAAATGGATATATCAGTATGGTTTCCTATTCTACCTTTTATGGGCAGTATTTCCTATCTAGTTAATAAGCTATCTTAATGATTTGACTTAATTGCTTGATTGACTGTTGGTTAACATCTTGATGGTTTCCTGCTCTACCTTTTATGGGCAGTATTTCCTATCTAGCTAATAAGCTGACTCAATGATTTGATCTGAATTGCTTGATTGATTGCTTGTTAATATTTTGACTTTTTGTATATAAGGAATGTTTTAAGTTTTAAATTTTGTAACCTGATGAAGCGCACGACATTATTGTGTGAAAGCTTTGTTTTTTACTCAATTAAATAAGAACTGTTTGATTTTAAGCATTGTGGTGGTTCCAGTGTCTTCCAACTGTCCACAAGGCAGCATCCAAGGTTAGAAGGGATCACTCTTCCAAGCATAAGACTTCTGCTCAGTTGAGGTAGCAGACCACTTGAGCATATCAGAGGTGGCTCCCCTAGAGTGGATGCTGGATGGGGATATGTTCTTTCAACTTGCCCACAGATTGTATATACTGAAGATAGTTCTTTTCACTTCACCAAACAACTGACAACTGAAGAAATTCTGCAGAATAACACAGAAAGTAAGGGCAGTAGATGTGTTTTTGTTCAGCTGGGTAGGTCTAGTCCTGTTTGCAGTCTGTTTTATCTCCCTACTTCCTAGGGTGGTTCAGAAAGTAAAGGAGGATTGACCAAAGTAGCTGCTGATGGCACAATTTTGACTGTGGCAGTGTTGATTTAATTATTTATTTTTATTATTAATTTATTTATTTGATTTATTTACTTCTTTGGGAAGTGGTCTGATCCTTTTTAGTCATGACCAAGGCTCAGAAAGCAGAAAATACAAAATTAGTAGATTCAGAACAAGTAAAGTTAAAATTTGGTAGAAGAGAGGTAGAAATTCAGTAATGATTTGCATAGTATTACAGTATATGAAATTTCATGATATAGACACGCACACACACACACACACACACACACACACACACACACACACACACACACACACACACACACACACACACACACACACACTCTCTCTCTCTCTCAATATGTACACTATTACATAATGGTACACCTCAGCAGTTCAATGATTAAAGCTTGTAATTTTATACAAAGTATGAGTTACTTATAAAGCATGTCAGTAAAGGATGACTGGTTGAATTTTAACCAGTTTCATGAAAGCAAGCCAGGTGCAAATGGCTTTCTTTTGAAGATTCTTCCATCTCTTAGATATGTCCAGGGAGAAACTATTCATGCTGCCTTTGCAAGCGATCCTGTTAACTCCGCACAAAGGGACCCCAATGCATCCAGACCTGAGGACTCTCAAGATCACATCACAGATAATATGAATTTGTTCCCGTTTAGGCACTGCTTTACAGAGGACTTGCTAAATATTATAAGGGAGGTAAAGACATCTGCTACCAGGAAATCTTGCCTAGCTTAATGGAGTCCCCCCCTGTCCCGTACCCGCTGGTGTCAGAGGAGGAATTAAGACCCTTTCTCACTGGTGCATGCCTCTGTGAAAGTACATCTTTCAATATTCAAAGCCTGCAAACCTTCAGCTCCATCTTCAACATATTTACTACCAGTCACACAGTTCTTGATGGGAATAATACTTTTTGATACTAGGTACCTTGATAACATATGGCTCTTTCATGGCATTTCACAGGTTCAGAAGAGGTTACTGGGCTAATGGCCCTAGGGCCATTACAAGCCTAGCCATGTAAAAAATGTGTGTAACCTAATTCACTGTTGTTATGTGGTTGTTGTTGTGGTTGTTGTTAGCAGAGCATATTTATGATCAGCACCAACTGCCCCTGTCCATGAGGGACATAGGTGCCACCCCCCCAGGGTGAATTTGCAGTTACCCATCCAGTAGTCAAGGTTGCACTTAAATAGAGTCATTCAGGAGTTCTGCTTCACATGAAGTGGGAGCTTATTCAAGAGGAACAGCAATCTCTGTCCGATATATCTCTCTCTCCTACATGTTCTGTTAATGTCATAGGTTAGGTCAAGCTCCCTGAAGCGAGTGACTCTTGTCCCATTTGATTTGCGGATATGCAGCATTTCCATTAGGGCAGGGTCAGAGACTGCTCTGTAGGCCAGGCACAGTTCACCTCTCAGCAGCCTGTATGATACAGAGGATATAGAGTACAGTGACAGGGCTTTCAGTCTTTCCATGTAGGTCCTGTTTTGGAGGCCCTGGATTTTTTTGGTTAGAAACTTCTCTGGTCTCGCCAGTTACTGCAGGTGTCTGGTGAGGTACATACAAAATGAAGCATTGTACTCAATTAGTGGTCTGATAAGGGTCAAGTATAGTGGAGTTATAACCTCCCTGGTCTTGGATGTGATGCCCTTACTTATCAGATGCACAATGTAGAAGGCTTTCCTTACTACTGTGGATACATGGTGATCTAAGTTTAGATTGCTATCAACCTGTGTTTCCAAGTGACGCACCAATTGGTTTGAGCTTAGAAGGGTGCTATCTATATTGTAATTGGCAGGGGCTACTTCTTTGCCATAGAGGATAATTAGGCATTTTTTTTTTGCATTTAGTTTTAGTCCGTGTCTTTGGCATCAATCATTTGTCTGTGTCAGTCCATTCTGTAATATGTTTTCATCATTAGGGAACTCTATGATTGAACCCCAGTTTACAATCATTTGCAGACTTGGTAAGCCACATGCTATCTTCTTTTGCCTGGACTTCAGAGAAATAGATTCCAAACAGTAGAGGGCCCAGTACAGATCATTGTCGTACACCACTGGTAACTGATCTACTAGTAGAAGTGGAATCCTCAACTTTGACACTGTACATTCTATCAGTGAGCCAGTTGGCTACCCATCTAGTGACATATGGGTTAATCCCTAGCTCGGTGCATTTCTCAATGATACCTGAGTGGGGGGGGGTTGTGTCAAATGCCTTGGCTAAATCAAGATAGGCAGTATGTACTGTTTTCCCCTCATCCAGGGTTTTGGTAACATTCTCAAAGAAGTCCATCAGGTTTAATAAGTAAGATCTACCTTTGACAAAGACAAACTGGATTGGGTCAAGAGTCTGAAGGTCGCCTATGTCCTGGTTAATAAGGTCCAGGATGATTCTTTCCATGGCCTTGCAGATAAGGCTGTTTAGCCTAATGGGTCTACAGTTCCCAGGGGTGGTTGATGGCGCCCCCTTTGTGTAAAGGAAAAATGTACATACTTAAAACTCAAACAGTAAAAGGAAGAGAACTAATGTAGAGTAGGTATGAATTAATCAACAAATAAACAGAATTACTGTTGCTGTTCTCCACTCCACCAGCACAAAGCCAGTGCTCAGGATTTGGTTAAAGAGAGTGCTAAGTGGCTCCACTAGGTCTTGTTTTAGATAGTTTAATAAGCAGTCTGGGATGTTATCTGGTCCAACAGAGGCCCTATTTTTGGCCTTGGAGACTTTATATGACCTGTTGTCTGGAGATACTCGGTAGAACACTGGTGTCAGGAATGCTGCTGAGGATGAGAGGTGTGAAATTAATGCCAAATCTGTCAGTAAGCAGGTTGACACTTTCTTCAGGTTCGGTGTGAGTGGTACCTTCCACTTTAAGTTTGGCACACAGCTAGCCTTTCCATTTTAGATTTCATACATAGCTAAAGAATGTCTTATGATTGTCTTTAGGTAGGGATGCTAATTTAGTCTCATAACTAGCTTTAAATGACTTTACAAGATTTCTGATTTGCTTGTTCAAGCTGTGGAGGGTATTCTTCCTTTCCTGAGTAAGTTCCTTCTTGTTCTTAGATATCAGTTTCTTTCTTTTGTTATTTAACTTATTTATACACCACCATGGTGGCTTGTATTTTTGAGAGGACCTGGCTTTAGTTCTGTCAGGTACAGCTGAGTCAATACATTTGTTTAATTGGCTATATAGGGCATTTGTGTACTGTTCTGCATAGGAGTCATTGTTGGCTGTGTTAGCAGGGGCTTTGAAACATTTTATACCATCGCTTAGAAGAGTATAGTTTGCTTTGGAGAAATTTTTCAATTTATTTGCTTCTGTGGTGGTGTCAGGTCTGATCTTTATTTCAAATGAGACAGATTTATGGTCTGACTTAACCAGGGAGGGTAACACATGGGGGATAGTGCAGTGATCCCTATGTTGGTGAGTGCTAGGTCTAGGACATTATGAACCTGTTGTAGGGGTGCAGACTAACTGTTCCAGGGCATTTGAATTAACAAAGTCCAGGAACCTCAGAGCGATCAGGTTTGTGTTTGTAACTCTTTCTGTCACTTTTAGGCAGTATATTGTGTTGCTTATGTAAAGTTAATTCATTAGCAGTAGGTAGTGATATTTATTGAGAAGCTTGTAGGTAAATGTAATTAGTAGAAAGGTAACTCTATCAGTGACTGTTGGTAGTTGCTATTATTAATTGTAAAACTGTGATTTTTGGCTAAATAAATAAACCTGATAATTTATATTCAGTGGTTTGTATTTGGGCAATGTTTTGAGAGGACAAAAGTATTGCAATTGAAGGGGTATATTTGATTCTAGGGCTTAGCACATTTATGGCTATGGCTCTTCTTGCTTTGATAATGAGATGTGCATCTGCTTATCCTTTGATGTATAGAAGGAAAGGCTTCTTTCTAAAGCCCCTTTTGAAATGTGTTGCTTAATGAGCCATATTTCTAGCTTGTTATGTTTGTTTTGTTCATAGGATCATAGGAAGTTACTAGGCTAATGGCCCTAAGGCCCTTACAAGCCTAGCCAAGTTCTACCCTTATTGCCACGATCAGCACCTATTGTTCCTATCCAAGAGGGACACAGGTGGAACCCCTGGGGTGAGTTTATGGTTATCCATCCAATCATCCAGCTTGCATTTGAAGAGGGCCAATGAGGTGCTCTCTTTGACATGAAGTGGTAGTCTGTTCCAAAGGTGTGGTAAACTCTGAGCGACAAATCTGTCATTTCAGCAGGTTCTGTTAATGTCACATACCAGGTTAAGGACTTTAGAGCAAGTAACCAGTACACCATTTGACTTACGGATATGCAGCATTTCCAATAAGGCAGGGTCAGATATTGCCTTGTATGCAAAGCAGAGATCATCTCTGAGTAGTCTGTATGAAACAGAATAAAGTGACAGTGATTTCATGTGTTCCACATAGGACTGGTGCTGAAGACCTTGAATTTTCCGTGTGAGGAACCTTTATGGTCTTTCCAATTGCTGCAGGTGCTTGGAAATGTACATACCAAAATGGGCATTGTACTCAGTTATTGGCCTGATGAGGGAAGAGTACAGGGAGGTTGTAACTTCTTTTTTTCTGGAGGTTTTGCCCTTATTTATGGCATAAGCCACATAGAATGCCCTTCTTACTACTGTGGAGACATGGTGGTCAAAGGAAAGGTTGCTGTCAACCTGTGTGCCCAGGTCTGTTGCCACTGAGTACATAGTTAAGGTGTTGCTATTGCTGTGGTAGTTAGCAGGAAAATTGTCCTTACTGCAAGGGATGATAATGCATTTTTTTGCATTTGAGTTTAAGGCCATGACTTTGACACCAATCATTTCTTTGTGTAAGATCCTCTTGGAGGGTGTTGACATCATTTGGAAATTCTATGACCTCTCCCAGTTTGCAGTCATCAGCAAATGTTGTCAGCCACAGATCTTTAGTTTTTGCTTGTACTTCAGAGAAATAGATTCCAAACAGTAGGATCCCCAGGACTGATCCCTGTGGAACACCACTGGTTAGAGGTCTGCTGTTGGAGGTGGATTCCCTTATTTTGACTAGATGGGTTCTATCAGTGATCCACTTAGTGACCTGTCTAATGATATAAGGGTTGCTATCTAGACTGGTGAGTTTTCAATGGTGCCAGTGTTTTGTGGGGGATCGTGTCAAATACCTTGACTAAGTCTAGGTAGGCTGTATACATAGATTTCCCCTCATCTAGTGCCTTGGTGACTGTCTCAAAGATGTCCACTAGGTTAAACAGGCATGATCTCCCTCTGACAAATCCAAAATGAGTAGGGTCAAGTGTTTGGAGATTACCTATATCTTTGTTGATAAGGTCCATGATGATTCGCTCCATGGCTTTGCACATAAGACTAGATAAGCTAATAGGTGTATAGTTCCTGTGGTCAGTGGAAGCACTGCCTTTGTGCAAGGGAGTGGCCATTTTCCATTCAGCTGGGACAAAGCCAGTGCTTAGACTATGATTGAAAAGAGTACCCAGTGATGTTGCTAATTCTTGTTGGTGCCCATATAAGATGTGGCCTGGGATGTTATCAGGTCTCATACATGCTGTGTTTTTGACCTTAGGACATTTATGATCTGCTCTTTAGAGATACAAGGTAGGGAACAGGTGGTAGGGATGTCATGGGGTACTTGTGCTGGGGACAGGGGAGTGAAGTTTTCACAGAGCCTGTCAGCCAACAGGTTCTGGCTCAGTATATGTGGTATCATTAACTACCAGTTTGGCACACATCTGGGCCTTTCCTTTTAGGTTATGGATGTAACTAAAGAATGCCTTATGGCTGTCTTTAGTTGAGGAAGCTAATCTGGATTAATAGTTTGCTTTGAAGGACTTCACAAAAAGTCTTGTTCGCTTGTTTAAGCTGAGGAGGGAGTGTTTCCAGTTTAGGGCTCACTACCTCTTACTCTTAGATAGCAATTTCTTCTTATTATTGTAAAGCCTGTTAATGGCAGTTATCCACCAGGCAGGTTTGCTTTCTCTTGAGGAGCTTGTTTTGGTCTTATGAGGTATGGCCGAGTCAATGCAGTTATACAAGTGTTTGTATAAAGCATTGGTGTAGAGCTCGGCATGATTGCCTGTTCCATCTGGGGGGGGTGTAGTCAAGCTATTTATACAATCCTGTAAGAGGTTATAATCTGCTTTGGAGACTTTTTTTTTAGTTTAGTTGCTGCTGGGGGGAGGGGTCAGGTATGATAGTTACTTCAAATGAGCCAGATTTGTGGTCAGATATCACTAGGGAAGACCTCACAGTGGGAGTGCTACAGTGGTTCCCCATATTGGTAAGCACCAGATCCAGGATGTTGGCACCCCTTGTGGGGTGTCAAACAGTTGGTCCAAAGTCTTGGCGTTAACAAAGTCAAGGTACCTTTTGGCAAGCGTTAGGATATATATAACTTTTAGCACCATAAATGTAGTCTGAAAACCTTGTTTACCTCCCTATTAGTATGTTGTATTATTTGTATGTATTGCAGAATTTGTGCATCGATATGTTTTTTCTGAAATTGTTGTTAATGAATAGATAATTGACCAGTAGTTTCCTATAGATGGGGAAGGTGCTTTTTCCAGGGGATAATTATTGCATTATTGATAGAATGGTCCTATTGCTTAAGGTTAAGATGAAAATATATGCAAGAGGTTTATAAAGACTCTGACTGCCTAGTTTTAGAATGTGAAGGTTAAAGATATACCATTTTGGGTTGCATTTAGTGTCAGTATTCTTTAACCTCTGGTTTATGATTAATAGGAAATAAAATTGTGAGAAGGGCAGGATTTTCTATAAAGGGGTATCATGCATAGCTGATGAAATTATTGAATGAAAAAGGTATTCTGTATTTTGGCAGAAGGAGATGAGATTTTTGTTTTGTTTAAGAAGAACTTGATCCAGTTTACTTGCACAGGACATCTTTTGAAAAAATTTAGTGTGGTTAACTTATTTTATTGTTTGTTAAAACTTCTTTGGCAGGCTTAGAACAGTAGCTGACATGTTTTTGAAACATACTGTTTTAGCCAAATTTGTGTTAAGTCTAACTGTGTGTTTTAGCCTGTAGTATGTGACATATTTTGCTGCTTTGTTAATTCTTTTTTTTTCCACTCTACCAAATTTTGTTCCTGTTGAGTAATTTAATTTGTAGTGAGAGCTAAGTGTTGTTATTCAGTTGCATTCTTCTTTTTCGCAGGGCGTATATCTTGTCTTGTATAGAAGACACTTTATTGCAGAAGATGGAAAGGGCAGAGACTGGATTGGTATATGAGTAGAGTAAGTTCCAATCTGTGTACACATTAGGCAGATTAGCAACTTTTCAATTGTCCATAGGTATATGTGCATGCTTGTTCAACACAAATGAAAGGTCTGGTGATGTATGTCTGTTCCCCCTTGTCTAGTAAACTCCGTGGATGGTGATGTTGGTGATGCCTGTTCATAGTGCTACTACAGGAACCAGCTGCATCTCATAAATATAGATGGATGGATTACAAAGCTGATTTTTTGAGCCTTTAGTAAGGAGTGTAGTGGGGTTATTATGGATAAGTTTTAGGGCGATGCAGTAAGATGCCCTGATAAGGCAAATGATATGGAAGGTACATGTTTACCACAACTGTACAATATGTCTGTTGTATTTTAGGGTGGCCTGGTATTAAGTATTAGACATTCATTTTTTTTGCCATTTGGAGTACATGATGGTGTTTAAAAAGATGTGTAGGGGAATTCTAAGGGTAGTTTCTTTGCACATTGTGTTTAGTGGTAGCCTATTTGGATTTTATGTGGTAGAAAACTTAATAGAGGTGTTTTATTACTTTAGACATTAGACAGGTGTGTGGACTAATGAATATCTTTGTTTAACAGTAAGATGTGGCAGTAGTTCATAGATACATTCTAGACTAACAACCACCAAGGCCTTTATAAGCCTAGCTATGCAATCCAACCCAATCGTGTCCCTACATTATCATGGGTATTTATTAGGATGAGGTATGTTAGGAAGTTTCTAGATTTTATGTGGGGACTATTAACCATAAAACAAAATAGAATAATAAACGTTTGTACAGAACGTGTCACATTTCACTTCAAATTATGTAAAATATAAGGTGCCTGAGGAAGTGAGATAGAGGAAGGATATGAATTGATTGGATCATTAAGTGTTGAATATAATGGTTAAGTGGAGTGGATATGACAGTTATTCTTATGTGAGTTGTATAAAGGGTATGATATAACTGTATAATTAGTAAAATGGGAGTGGCCCTATGGTTATTAAGTGGGGTGGTAGGGTAGAAGTGCAAAGGGCAGCTGACTAGTGCAAGGTTGTGCAGAGTGGGGCTATCTCTTACCTCCAGCACTGACAAAAACAGCCAGTCTCACTTTTGATGAGAGCCATGTGGGACTCTAATGTTAGATAAGGCAGAAGTTGAAGAAGCTTTTCAATGTAAAAGGTGAACACAAAGGCACTGGATTGAACAGACACCGGGAAAGAAATAATTGAATTCTAGTTCTCAGTAATTTGTATTACTTTAGTGTATTAATACTGAAGCTCAAAGATTACTTCCCAAAGGTAAATAGACTTGTCAGGCACAGTGGACCAAAATCTTCCTGCCACAAGTGTGGAAGTTCTGCTGAGTATAGTTATGTTAGGGAAGTCCTGAGCAGGTTAGTATCAAGGCTACAACCTCTGCCAGGTCTTAAAGTGAAGAACAGCAGTACATAAAAAGGTCAGTTATTGAACAAAAAACGCATATCAGTTTAACAGGTAAAATAAATGTCATTATTCATATTATTTAAAAATGCCAGAAAAGTTTCTTCTCAGCTTTGACTTAGATGTAATGTGCATTTTATGATGAAATTGTTACCTTGGCCATTATTACTTAAAGCAGAGTGGTCTGTTCAGTAGGAAATATGCCTTAAATAAAAACAGACTGCATAGCCAGCTAACAGTTTTCATGCATGAAATAACTAATCTCTTGATTATAATAGAAAGCCAGAGCCTCATGTAAGACAGTTGTAGAATACATAGTATATTGCCTTACAATAATTGGGGAAAAAAAAGGTTGTGGGCAATAAACTTTAAATATCAGACATGGATTGCCTGTCTCCCATTGGACTTAATCTCAGTCTTGTTAAAATTAGCAGATAACATGAGAAACTAAATAACCAAGGAAGACATACTCCCTCAGCCTTAATGGTTTCTCAAGGAGAAGGAAAGCATTTACATTGGTACAATTATGGCTGACAAGAAACATCAGTGTAGCACAAATTTAAATATTGTTGCTGTACTCTGCAGCTATTTAAATATTACATGTGGGTTACAAATGCTATTGAAAGCATTGTATGAATGTCAGGGATTCAGACACATCCATTATAGTAGATCTTATAATCTGCCCTGATAACTGACTTGGTCTACATTAACACTATTGCAAGTGTATCTCATCAAAAATTTGTACAACACTTTTCCTGCTTTTCAAGAGCACCCCCCCCCAACAAAACTTGATTAAAGCCTGAAGTCGTAGTATGTTGCAATGGTTATATGCCTGTTATCTAGAAATACATTTAGAGTTGCAGATCTGTTAGCCTGGTTCCATCTATATCTGTTCCAGTGGATTACAGTTAAGTACATTAGATATTTTGGGTACCATGTGTCTTTATTGTTCCTCATCTGAGATATTCACTGTATTGCTATATGTACCATGGGAAAATAGCCTATGATTTTGGCATTATTGTCAACCTCAAAGAAATTCTGTGAGGATATGACATGTAACTTCTCCCCCACTGAACTAATGGAAGTAAACTCTGATAATTCTTCAAGGCCATCATTTCCTGATGATAGTATTTTGGGGGAGGGGTTATTAATGGTTAATAAATGGTCCACATGGCAAGTACAGTGCATAGATTTGAATTCAAAGAAACTCTAGAGAATATATATTACTTTGTGCAGTTAAGTAACTAGATTTTCTAACAGTTGTATCACGGCAATGCTATTAAAGCCCTCCACTTTGTTTAAACTATTCCCAGTAAAAGATGTTAAAGTCATCCATTTCATTTAAATTGCTCTCAATAAAATAAAACAAAAGAACAGCAATTAGAAATGCCCACATGGGGAATTTGAATGTAACAAGTATGCTACTTTGAACTGATGTTAGTAACAAAAGTCAATGATCAATTATGCTGCCTGGAAAAGTTATTAATGCAACTTTATCCTCCATTAGTCTTTAGAATTGCTGAAGTTTGAAATCAGCCCTGAGTTGCTTAAGTTGAAATGACTGTTATTTTAACCTAAATGAAATGCATGGCTACTTCAAGAATGTAGCTAAGTTATGATAAAAAGGTACACCGTATCTCTGGTTGGACTACATTAAAGTGCAAGCCAAATTAAAATCAATCTTGAGGTGCTTAATCTACAGTAACACCTTTATGACAGAACAAGGCTAATAGATGCTTTAAGAACACAAGCCAGCTGTGTTAGTAGCAAGAAGCAGAGAGGTATCCGATAACAACAAATCTTCAGTCTGGAGTCTAGTAGCACCAAAAGCATTCAAAATGCATCTTAATTTTAAGTAGTTATCATACTAGTTATCTGGAAAAGAAAGAAAGGAAACAATAGTAAGTTACATCTATAGGGATCAGAGTAAAAACAGTAATGATAGCCCTATCAGTGTTCAAACTGATGATTAGTAGTCTGACTATAAAATAAGTTACAAGCAAAAGCCAAAAACTGCAGCTTAATTGGTTTGAAATTTAATTGTGACTTTTAAGTCAAATATTTTAAACTGCCTTCTATAACTAAGCAAACAAGGAGCAAAATATAGACCCATATATAAATTTAAATATAGGATAATTATTGCACTTAGGCATTAATATAGAATATTTGCAGCAAGCAGTGATCTACAACAAGGGGGTGGGAAAGCAAGTTTAACAGTGCTTGAGAAGTAGAAATTTTGTTAACATGAATACGTTTGTCTCAAATCTCAGTTCAGTGTGACAGATGCAATAAAACGTGTCTAGATGAAGAATTATGTCAAACTAATTTAAAATAGTCACAACACAGAAGACAATTCTGTTCCTAAACAGTCACTAAAAATCAAGAGCACAGAAAACAGTAACAAACTTGAAGCTGAGCAATGCAAGTGAAACTGCCTGATGGGACCTTTAATATTAAACTTATGATTATGAATGATAACATATAATCAAATGGAGGTAAGATACTCTCTGTAGTAATAATAATAAGGCACTCAAGCAGTGATTCATCAAACTGTTAAATAAGAAACATTGAAATACAACTAATTAAGCAGTCTTAGCAGTGTAGAATGACACCATTAGTCAAACTTCTGGTTATGGAAGAAAAAGAACAATCCAAGTGAAGCTGAAGTTGCTTAGGAGGAAAATTATCCTGATTAACCAGATATCCTCAATGGGTACTGATCATAACACAGCACAGATACACAAAGTACACCAGTAAAAAAGATTATTGTTTACAAGTTCATGCAAAATGCTTGTGATAGTCTTTACCAGGTCAGTCATTTGGACAGACTTGCAGTCATCTCTCGGTACTTGGTCTGCAGTCGACTCCTCCATGATGGTCTATATTTACTCTTTGAGCCATCAAAGATCCACCTCTCATTGACTTCCTATTCCTCTGAAGAACAAATAGTTCCTCACTTGAGTAAGGAACCTAAATATTCATCAACAGATAAAAAAGTCACATCCCCATGATAGATTCATATTCCAGCATCTCCCCCACCTCTGGAACCAATTTCTTCTATATGTCCAGCAAAGCAGTGTCCTTGCCACCTCCAAAGTAAACCTAAATAATTGGATTGGCAACTTCAAATTTTCCCCTGGTATAACGTTTTACCTTATGATGCTAGAGGGAACTTTTGAATATGATTTATTGACTAAGATTGTAATAGTTTATTGACTAATTACCTAGTATTTTCTTATGCATCTATTGACTTGTAAGTGTAGAGGGTGTAACTAAAACTTGTCAGTGAATTATTAATAACATATATGATAAATCTATGTTGCATTAAGGAAAGTATCGACAAATACCTACAAGCTTATGGGTAGGTACTATCATAGTAAGACTGAAATGAAAATAGTAAATATCACCTAAAGCACATTATAGTATTCCTGTGCAAGATATCATGTACAGAAGGCAGAGGAATATGCAGCTCTAGCAACTATTTGTGTCAGTCAGACATGCCAGGCATTGATGCATCTTTGCATCTCTGAGGTCATGCATTGCTATTTGCTACAGAAGACTGCTTAAATATCCTGCACTAGCCAGTCAAGGTAGAATGTCATCCTGTCAGAACTGCTAGGCATATTTACTACAGAAAATAATCGCTTCACCCAGTTGTGGGGTTCTGTAGGGCTGTACTCGGCCTGCAGAATTAGGAGTTTTTCCAAATGTAGAACAGTACCACAGACTAACCTGATAGCAGCCTGCAGCTTCAACTTCACTTGTATTATTCTTTATCTTTCAAAATCTGAAGTTTGACTAATGGCTTGGAGTCTCCATCTTCAGAGTTCTGACACACATGGACTTTTCCAGGAAAGTGTAAGCTGAAACCCATTCTTAGGTCTTCTTTCTTAAATACAGTGAGCTATCATCACAGTTTGCCAGCCCAGAGCTACTGTTCCAGGATCATGTGCAGTGGAAGTCTTATCATTAATTCTGTAGTAAGTTCTAGAACAGGTACAAGAGGCAGCAGTGTCTTCTTATGAAGTGAGGGAATTTAGGAAAGTAGGAGAAATTTTCAAAGCATGTACGAAAATATTCTTTACTAACATCTTTAGTTTTAATAACGGAAAACAAGATAAATGTGAACTGACGAAATGTTTGGTTTGCTACTGAAGGTTCATCTCGGCTGCTGCCCAGTCAGAATCCAAAGGCATCAATACGTTTGCTAGTTTTATCTTTCCTAAAACAGTGGTAGCCACTGACAGAAATGGATGTGAAGAGAAAAGCTTGGACTTAAACTGAGATCTAAATATGGCTGTGATATCAGGGTTGGTAGGCTTTAACCAGATATGAAATTCATTAGTAGCATTTATTAGGCCAGCAAGTTTTAAATGAACAATGTGTCATCCAGAAACCGTGATAATGAAATGGTAAAACAGGAAAGAAATACTGCTCTCGTCCAGAATTAACTTTGTCATTTGGAAGTTGTATAAACACTCTAATGGAAGCTGGACATTAAAGGCTTGATAGCAAATATCTTACAGTGGTGACCATGAAGTCTTTTGTTTACCATGATTAAGATGTCCAAGCAATGCAAAAGGCAAACAATACACCAAGGTAAAACGAACTCCACAAATTAACTCAGAAAAACAACTGTTGATACTGGTTAAGCGCTTTCATCTGCAACATGACAGACTTCCTCAGAACCAAGTTTAGACATAAAGTAGTCCTATTTAAAGGAATTTTGGCGCCAAATGTTAATAATACTTTTAATTCCTTTTAAAGGGCTATGCACTTGACCTGATCGGGATGCGATCTCAGCGTTTATATTATATGCACAAATCCAAAACTCAGAGCTGCTGTTAGTTGAGGTAGGATACTCACGCTAAAACACTAGTAAAACTCAGTCCAAAAAGATGCGTGACTTTCCAATGAGCAATAAAATGAAAGTAGAAATTCAAACAAATAAATCCATGTAAGTTAGCAAATTGTTTATTCCAAATGAGTAAGCTACCAAAGGCTTCTTCAGACTCTTTACACAAACTAAAACTTTGAACATCACTTTTAAAACCAACAAAAGCTTGTGATAGGATCTCTATATTCACATGTTTCCTTCATTTAAAAATACAGTAACCCATTAAACTCAGTTCCATGAATGTTACCTTGTTCAGCTAAGAAAAATACTGGTATATTAAAAGTAAGAACTGAATAGTTCAAAATAAACATAGATAAAAACATACATAAAAACATACATAAAAATGCATCGGTGCCCAAACATACATTATATTATATTAAACAATTGAGTATATCTCAGAGCCTTGTCATATTTACTTATCATCTCATGGTGCTTTAGGAAAATCTCGTACTGAACTTTCAGGCAGTATATATCAAAAAGCCATTTCAGACTTGGTTAGTATAACCCAAACTGCTTGTAATGCACATATTTACAAAGTGTGACTTTAGATATTTCCGTGTTTTACTGGAAGTTCATACTATCCAGAGTAGACTAAACAGTCAACGATTACAGGTGGTTAAAACTTGTATCACATTAGTTAGGCTATTCTCGTATAAATCAAAAGTTAAAACAGTTTTTCAAAATTACTTATTTTCTGCAGACTCTGAAACGCTTTTAAAATCACAGCACAACAAAGTATTATGTGCCTGGTTAATTCTTGAATGCAAAACAAAGAATCATAAAATAAACATTGTGTCTATTTAAAAAGCCGATTAGGCTTACAACAGGCATAAGTACATGACGAGCTTTTCAATTGCTGTCCATTAGTTCATGCCTTAGTCTCTTCAATCTCCGTTAATAAACAGGGACATTTGACATTTCAGGATGTGAACGTAACTTACAAAAATGTGGGTGGAGGAATGCTTCAACAATAAGCGAAGCAACAAAGCGTCTATATGGAAACAGAGCAATATCTTAATAATTAACTTGACTCTCGTACAGATCCACAATGGTGGAAATAAGCACACTGACTTAAGCAACCATTAATTGCACTTTATAATTGTTACATCCTTGATACCCAAATTTAAAATATAGACATTGTGAAATGTTAAAACTCTTATGTGGTGAAGCGGAAAATATAGGGAAGGAATACATGAGGAAGGGGAAAATGGGAAGTATTTTGGCACATATATTCTGTTAATCCCGAATGGCATCCTGAGGTGTCTTACATTAGTTTTTATAAACAGTACTTTTCAATACTAAATATATGTGTGCAAAGATTCATTTCTTATGACAAATGTTGAAAGTATATGAAATGCCTACAATATGTCTGAGTATATAGATAGGTCATCTATACCATGGTCATAATGTTGTGAGGAAAATGTACCTAACTAATGTGGAATTTAGAACAGTTAGTGGGAGATCTCTTTACCTCGTAATCTTCTACTTTTCAAAAATGGCTTTATTTGGATTTTATCGTTAAGGCCTGGTGGTTTATCGGACCTTAATCTTATGATCCATCTTGTTTCTTGTTCTAAAGTTCTGTTAATTAGATCACCACCTCTGAATCCTTCATACACACATTGAATGGCACAGAACTTAAAGGATTGACTGGTACCAGTTGAACTTTTATGTCTAGCCAATGCATTGGTTTCTGTACCTACTCTAAGGTGGTGTTCCCTAATCCTCTCCTTAAATGATCTATTTGTTTTCCCTATGTAGTAACTATTACATCCTAAACATTTAGCCATATATATGACATTTTACTTTCACAGTTGGTGTTAGTGTTAAAATTGTAAATGCGTCCTGTAGTAGGGTGCTCAAAACTAGTTTCTTTATTAATATAAATACATTGATTGCAATGACCACAGGGTACTGTGTTTCTATTCACTGTCAACCTGTTAACTAGTGGATGTCTTGGTCTACATAGGATACTCTTCAGATTGGGAAGGTTTTATAATGTGGGGCCAGCAATCTCACTAACTTCTATATCTGAATTCAAAATACCCCAGTGTTTCTTCATAATGCTTTTCACTTGCAGGCTCATTTTACTAAAAGTAAGGTTAGCTCTAACTTCATTCCTAGGGGAACCTGAGCTAGTGGTCATTGCTTCATGTGCCATAAAATATGGTTTCATAGTACTTGTTCTTAAGGTCTCCACTGAGTTAATAGTGTCTAAGATTTCTTTTTCTTTGTAACCTCTCTCCAGAAATCTCTCCTTCATGTCCTCTATTCCTGAAACATAAGTTTCTTGTTGTGGATTCAATCTAGATACCCTCATAAATTGTCCTTTAAGGACGTTTTGAAATACATGGCCGGGATGCATACTTTGTCTATGTAATATATTGTTTCTTTGGCAATCTTTCCTATAAATAGTTGTGTTGATCATACCATTGGTCATTCTAAATACTTCCACGTCCAAAATGGAAGATTGCTAACTGAGAAGTTTGCAGTAAATTTTAAGAAGTCCGTGGTATTGTCCAAGTAAGAAACAAAGTTTAATAGGGAGGGTTCATCTCAAGCCATATAAAAAGAGGTCGCCCACAAAGCGACAGTACATTGCAGCATGTTCTATAAATGATAGATTATTGAAGAGAAAATATCTTCCCATCTGGCCATGACTAGGTTGGCGTAGCTATTTGCACATGATGTGCCCATAGCCACGCCATCCTTCTGTAAGTAAATGACTTCTTCAAATGCAAAGACATTATTAGTTAATATAGTCTCTAATAGCAGGGTCACAAGGTCAATCTTTCTATCAGTGAAGTCTGAATGTGCTTTCAAATATTCAGTGATCAGTCTTATTCCTACGTCATTGGGGATCACTGTGAATAAGCTAACCACATCAAGTGTCACAAAGAAAAATGTTGGTTCGTATCCAATGAGTGAGTTTGAGAATATAGGTCTAAAAGAAATTGCTTACTATCTTTCAGGATCTTCTTATTACCATTAACTAACGGTCTAAGTACACTCTCTAGATAAATAGATAGGGGTTCTGTTACCCACCCTTGACCTGCAACAATAGGTCTAAATGGTGGGTCTCTGCTGTTCTTATGGACTTTAGGAAGTCCCTGTATGATCGGTAAAGTGGGATTGTTCACCTTTAGGTATCCATACAGCTCTTGTGTTATGTCATGCGATAGTACCAGGTCATCTAGGGTATTGTAAACACTAAAGACCATGTTATTTAAATTAGCCTTAGTTACTTTTGTATATGTAGTTGTATCTTCAAGCATCTGAAACATTTTATTTGCATAGTAAGTATAGTCCATAATGACAACCGGTCCTCCTTTATCTGCTGGTCTTATTACAATAGACCTGTCATTTCTCAATGAATTCAAAGCTTGCCTTTGTTTATAGTTTAAATTACGTCCATGTTTGGATGGTTTATTCTCTTGATGACTTCTATATATTTCATCTTCCACTACATTCCCAAATACCTCTATAGTCGGGTTCAGTTGTGGAACATATGTACTATTTGGACGATGCTTACTCATAACTTGGCTACTATCTGGGTTGCCAAAATCCAACCTTAATTGTAAATTCAACATACATTTTGTTTCTATAATAGTATCTACTAGATCGTTAGGTTTTGTAGGAATAAAACCTAGGCCTTTACTTAAGACCTGTATTTCATATTCATTCAGTGCCCTACCAGATAAATTCATGATTAACGATTTTGTCTCCCCACATTTTCTTGATTGTGGGGCCTAGTTGTTCCTGTTCGTCTATTGAGCCTTTCCTTTTCTGTCTCCCTGCTTGTGGACCTTCTTTGTCCAAAAATGGTTCTGGGCTATGGGGAGGGGACATCTGTTTGAATTGAAAATGGCACTGTTTGCTTTTGGTCTAACTACTGCTGCACCTGATCTCTGTCGTCTGTGATGCAACCTGTCAAACTCTCACCTAACTCACCTTGGTTCTCTCTCCCATTACTTAGTATCTGTGAGGGGCTGTGAGTCTCTGTCTCTATATGATTAGATTCTGTCAACTGTGGATCAGGTCCTGTGCTATTTCCAATAATTGGAACTTCAGGACCATCACTCTGTTTATTACGTGGGGTGAGTTTGTTGGACAATCTATTTTCTGTGTTAATATTTTGTTGATAACTATCTGGTTTGTTAACAGGTGTGGTTAAGGTAGTATTCCTGAAACTTTTACCTGTTACACCTGATGGTCTCTGAGATCCATTTAAATCAGAATTGAAGTGTGAGTTCGGTGTCATTTCCCTGGGCCAAGTGAAAACATTATTATTTCTAAAATCTCCTGGTAATTTTTACTTTTTTCTGGTCTAACATCCGTTTCTCTAAAAATAACACATCTTCTATAACTTTTCTTAGTTTACTCATACATATTTCATTATTACTATATTTGCATTCAAAATCTTTAAACAAATTGTTAACAACCAGTTATCATGACCTAATGCAACTTAATAAATACATATATTGAGTATATATGATGTGATGCCACTACGAGTCCTGGATTAAATGATTTTATAAGTATCAAACCCTTTTTGCAGTTGGACTCATGAGACTTCCTCTCACGAGTCTTTCTTCTTTCTTTCTTATTTATTTATTATTATTTTTTCAGTTGAGCGAACAGAGTGCATGTATAGATCATTATACTATGTTCATTACCAATTGTGAACTCACTACATTTTTTGGCATTTTTTGGTGTTTTGGTATTTTAATAACCACAATAACATTTTTACACACCTTCATTTATTTATAAACACAATTATCTACACACTTACTCAGTACATACATATACATTTGTTAAATGTTTATACTTCTGAATGTACATTCTTGTATACACACATCATTATATTATTCCATTAATACAAATTTCTAATTTTAAATTTCATATTCAACACACATTACATTTTTAACACATTTTAAAATATATTTATATATTTTTATTTATACACTCATCACATCATATATACTCAATATATGTATTTATTAAGTTGCATTAGGTCATGATAACTGTTTCTTATTACAATGATCTGTTTATTACAATGGCGTTAGTTTCACAATGGCCATTTTTTATTCACAACGGTTTTTATTACAATGGTCTCTCTTTTTATTACAAAGGTTTTCATTATTATGAATTTTTATTAGAATGGCTATGTCTACACCATATATTTCCTTGAAGACACACATTATAGTTTGATCGGTGAACAGCCGTTTTCAACTTATGAGAAGGAAGTGTATCAAATACAGTACATACTTTTTAAATGACATTCAGTCATACAATTGTATATGTAGTGCATATTTACTTAGGCACACATTATGGTATAGTCCATTTGTAGTTAATTCCTCATTATTTACTATTTTCACCATTCTTAACATATTGTACTTTCAAAACATTGCAGCAATATGGCATTTAAAATTTGTATTAATGTTTACATCAACGTTTTAGGTAATCACCAGATGTACAGGTTACAAGTTTTAGAACACATTGTTATATAATATAAACGCTGAGATCGCATCCCGATCAGGTCAAGTGCATAGCCCTTTAAAAGGAATTAAAAGTATTATTAACATTTGGCGCCAAAATTCCTTTAAATAGGACTACTTTATGTCTAAACTTGGTTCTGAGGAAGTCTGTCATGTTGCAGATGAAAGCGCTTAACCAGTATCAACAGTTGTTTCTCTGAGTTAATTTGTGGAGTTCGTTTTACCTTGGTGTATTGTTTTGTGTTTTAATAAACGGAAAGAAAGATCATTCCTGGTGTCCGAGCTGTGGTGGATGCGTTCGCCTGACTTCATCTTCTGGGCTGAATTTATTTAATACAAAAGGCAAGGCATGTTGGGAAGATGATATTGGATAACTGGAGGTTTCCCTAAACAATTGCTTAAATTTGAAAGGGAAAGAAGGACTTCCTGTTACTTTGTAACACAATGAAATGATAAATTAATCCACAAAATAATGTGCATAGTTTCTGTTTGGTGGTTAGAAACTCAAAATGAGACAGTGTGTTTATACTTTTACTTCCTTGGTTCTAATATGAGCAATTAAGATCCAATAATATTTAAAGTGTGACAGATAATTTTCATTGTAAAACCTGCCTAAGAAATATACATCACAATTATATTATCATCTGAAATTATTGTATCCTATGTGATTCCTGTAACACTACACTGTCACAAAGCCTTACTGTAAAGAGTACATTGCTGCATAAATTACCTTCTTCCTTAGGTGTGTCATCAAAGATCAATACATATCTTTTAACCACAGTTGTACTTTCACAATGTGCACAATACACTGACTTCTATCCTTACCTCAAGAGATCTACTATAATTTTTGCTTTGTCACCCACTTTTCCCAGCACATCTGTTTGATTCCCTGTGATACTCTGTTAACCTTGTACTTTACTGCCCTAAGAACATGACACCATTCCTATACAGAGGCTGACCTACTATTCCTTATGTGTCATATACTTTAGATGATGTGCTTTATAATAAATGTCTTTTTCTGAGGTTTATTGTTCATATGCAGGTTTCAAAGTATAATATATTGTTTTGCAATGATGGCGATGTCTATAATTTCTGATTCCAAACTTTCCAAGTTAATATTTCCTATGCCATCATGTCATAAAACATCTGTTTTGCTCAAAGGCCGTCATCTAAGAAAGTGATAAAGATAATGTTGTAAACATTGCACAGTGACACGGGAATATAGAATTAGAGGTTTAATCAACAGCATCATAGCAACAATACAAGTCAGTGAGGTATATTCATTTTGCTAGCTAATATTCATAGTTTTGCCTGGAGGCATGAAAACAAAATTAAATATACTGCTGCTGACATATTCCATACAAGTATGCTTTTCCTCTTAACACTTTGCAGTGAACATTGCACAGAAGATGTTTTTA